>NC_090648.1:194767027-194874527 GCF_040937935.1 Hyperolius riggenbachi | reverse complement strand
AGCCGCCGCCCCCTTCAAAGTGCCGCTAGGGGCCGGTGCCCACGAGTGCCTCTTAATAGATACGGCCCTGGTCTCTTGGTTTTAGGCCTTCCGTGGTTGCAGACACACAATCCACGTATTGATTGGTGTTCTGGTCAGCTTACTAACTGGTCGACTCAGTGCACAGAGAGATGTTTAAGGAAAATTCCACTACATAATGTTGAGATCTCGTCTGATAAATTGCCATGTCATTATGCATCATTCGCTGATGTTTTTTCTCCTCGGCCTGCTGATAAATTGCCCTCACACAGATCCTATGACTGCCCCATCGATTTATTGCCTGGTACTATGCCTTCCCGGGGACATTTATATAGTCTTTCTGGTCCTGAGAAGCAGGCTATGAAAGACTATATTAAAGAGAATCTGGAGAACGGTTTTATTCGACCATCTACTTCCCCAGCTGGGGCAGGGTTTTTTTTTGTAGAAAAAAAAGATGGTGGACTACGTCCATGCATTGACTACAGAAGTTTGAACAAGATCACTGTAAAGAACAGATATCCACTTCCTCTTGTTGATGATCTGTTTTCTCAAGTGTCTGGGGCAAAAATCTTCAGTACGTTAGACCTGAGGGAAGCATATAACTTGATCAGGATTCGACAGGGGGATGAATGGAAGATGGCTTTTAACACTCAGGACGGGCATTACGAATACCTTGTGATGCTTTTCGGCCTTTGTAATGCCCCAGCCGTCTTCCAGGATTTCATCAATGATGTATTTAGAGATGTTCTGGGCAAATATGTGGTGGTCTATTTGGATGATATCCTAGTTTATTCCAAGTCCTTGTCAGAACATCGTGATCACGTGAAAAAGGCCCTTCAGAGGTTACGAGAAAACTCATTATTTGCTAAATTAGAAAAATGTATTTTTGAGGTTACTGAGGTACCTTTCTTGGGATATGTGATATGTGATTTCAGACTCTGGTTTGTCTATGGACAAAAAGAAAGTTTCTGCAGTTTTGGAGTGGCCACAGCCAGGAGACCTTAAGGCATTGCAACGGTTTTTGGGTTTTTCCAATTACTATAGAAAATTCATTAAACATTTTTCCACTCTGGTGGCACCATTAACAGATCTCACAAAAAAGGGGCCGATCCTTCTAATTGGCCATCTTCAGCCGGCAAGGCTTTTGCTTCTTTGACAACAGCTTTTTGCTTTGCCCCCATCTTGATGCATCCCAATGTCGCATCACCGTTCTGTGTAGAAGTTGATGCCTCTGAAGTAGGAGTTGGGGCAGTTCTTTCTCAGTACTCAGGTCAGCCTGAACGTTTGCACCCTTGTGCTTTCTGTTCTAAAAAGTTTTTACCAGCAGAACATAATTATGATATAGGAAACAGGGAACTCTTGGCAGTTAAGATGGCTTTTAAGGAATGGAGGCATTGGTTGGAGGGCGCGGAGCATCCTGTCACTGTGTACACTGATCATAAGAACCTTGAGTATGTGGAAAAAGCGAAGAGACTCAATCCCAGGCAGGCTCGATGGGCACTATTTTTTTCACGTTTCAATTTTACTATAACTTACAAGCCGGGAAGTAAAAATGTAAAAGCTGATGCTCTGTCCAGATGTTTTGATTCAGAGGTTATGCAACCTGAGGCTCCAGTTTCTATAATTCCCAAACAATGTGTGGTCGCTGCTATGAACACTCAGAATTCCTTAAACTTGCCTAAATTATTGTCCTCTTTTCAGGAAAATTGTCCACCTGGGAAACCGTCAGACGTATATTATGTACCAATTCATCTACATTTGCAGGTACTTCATCAATTTCATGATACCAAACTGGCAGGACATCCTGGCTAGACAAAAACTCTGGAACTACTGGCTAGTCATGTTTGGTGGCCAACTATGAGGAGAGATTGTAAACTCTTTGTTAGTGAATGCAATATCTTTGCCAGAAGTAAGGCCTCTAGGAGCGCCGCTAGAGGGAATCTGATGCCTTTGCCTATAACCCAGGTCCCCTGGACACATATTGCTATGGAATTTGTAGTAGATTTGCCTTCTTCTGGAGGTATGAGCGTCATTTGGGTAGTCGTGGACTGATTCAGTAAGATGGCTCATTTCGTTCCTCTATGTAAATTGCCTTCTGCGAAGGAGTTGGCAGAATTATTTATTGAGCATATTGTTCGATTACATGGTATTCCAGAGAACATTGTGTCTGACCGGGGAGTTCATTTTGTCTCTCGATTCTGGCGATCATTTAGTTCTCAATTGGGAATTGCGTTATCATTTTCATCAGGTTTCCATCCTGAGACCAACGGTCAGACGGAAAGGATGAATCAGTCCTTAGAATGGTATCTCAGGTGTTTCGTGTCTGACCGTCAGGAGACTTGGCTTAAGTTTTTGCCCTTCCCAGAATTTGCTTTTAACAATCTTCCCAGTTCCTCCACCAAACTGTCACCATTCCAGGTAGTCACGGGCTGGAGTCCTAGGTTCACCTCCTTCTCCACTTCTCATTCTTCTCACCCAGTTTTAGAAGAATGGATCTCTCAGATGCAGACAGTTTGGGCTCAGGTCAGACATAATTTAGAAAAAGCAGTATCTCAGCAGAAACTTTATGCTGATTGCCATCCAGAGGCGTCCGAGCCATTAGGCAGCTATAAATTTTTGCCTAAGGCGACAGGAAGAGGCAAGGGCGCTTCTGCACTGAGTAGTGAGAGAAGAAATGCCTCTCAGCTGACTCAGGTGTCAGTTTACACAGCAGCAGCGGGGCTGACTGGACTTCAGCTCAATGATTCAAAGAACCACAGTAATGAATGAGTCAGTGAGAGAAGGCACTCATCCTAGTCAGGGATCCGAGGAGTACAGCATCATCAGCTCCTGAGTCCAACTCCTGAGAATTCAGTCCCTCTCTCTCTGCTACTGCTAACTGCGTGGATGTAGAGACTGTGTAGCAGCCAGGCATTGACTTCCCCCCAGGCCGCCTTTCATTCAATGATTTAGGGTTGGTCCTGTGTCTGCTGTATTCAGGTTTGTTGATGTAAGGCAATGTAAAATACTAGGCTAGCTGATAAAAGTGCAATTAGAGGGCAGGCTAGCTGGTAAATATACACAGCATGATGTAGAACTCGTCTGGAGGGTCAGTGGGAAAAAAGCTGTCTGGTCTCTCTCCATTGTTATAATGACTGCATGTGCAGATAAGGTCTTAAACAGGTTGAAAAGTTTTGACAGTCCCTAGACTCCAGGAGGGCTGCTTGCTGACTTGTGTAAGAGATTGGCAGGGACAGCAGTCCTATTACCAGCAACTAGTCTCTGTGTAATGTGGGACTGCAATACAGATAAACTGCTCCATCTCAGGCTATTCTCAGTCTCACTCCACTCCTCCTATCTCTGTATGTGTATAGTGTATGTCTACTGTGTGCTGTGTATAGTGTGCTCTCTGTGTGTGTGTGTGTGTTGTGTGCAGTGTGTGTACTGTGTGTGTGTGTGTATGTTGTGTGCAGTGTGTGTACTGTGTGTGTGTACTGTGCTGTGCGTGTCTAAAGTGTGTGTGTGTGTGTGTGTGTACTGTGTATAGTGTGTGTGTGTGTGGGTGTGTGTGTGTGTGTGTGTATAGTGTGTGTATAGTGTGTGTACTGTGCTGTGCATGTCTAGTGTGTGTGTGTGTGTGTGTGTGTGTGTGTACTGTGTATAGTGTGTATGTTGTGTGCAGTGTGTGTACTGTGTGTGTGTGTGTGTGTACACTGTGTGTGTGTGTGTATAGTGTGTGTGTGTGTGTACTGTGTGTGGTGTGTGTGAGTGCATGCCGCAATAAGTATATTTTATGGTGAAACGCTCTGCTGCATAACAACTATTTTCTGGTGAACCCATGCCGCAATAAGTACATTTTCTGGTGAAACGCTGCTGCATTATGATTTTCGGGGGTCTTGGGGGTGGGGTTCACCACAGGAGTGGTGTTCACCATGAGGGGTGCGGGGTATGGGACTGGGGGCAATCACGGGGGGGGGGGGGTGCCACAGGATTTCTCGCCTGGAGTGACAAAATGGCTAGAGACGCCCCTGTTGCCATCGATCTCCAGAATATGAATTTTCAGCAGGAGATCTTGTCTGAGTTTCCACTCGCAACATTCCTCTTCGCCAACCATCTGTTAAGTTAGGTCCCAAATACATTTACCTGTGGCTGAAAAAATTAATGATGTAGTATATCGGGTGACTTTACCTCGGTCCATGAGAGGAGTGAGGTAATTTCATGTCTCTGTTTTTATTGAAACCAGCAGCCAATGTTTCTTCTTCTGATCCCCCTCCACCAATTGTGGTGGATGGGGAACCTGTGTATGAGATAGAAAGAATTTTGGATTCTCTGAAGATTCGTAATTCTCTACAATACTTGGTAGATTGGAAAGGTTATGGCTCAGAGGAGAGAAGTTGGGTTCCTGCACGGCAAGTCCATGCCGATGAATTAATTTAGGAATTTCATTGTCAACATCCTGATAAGCCAGTCGAGGGGGGGAGTAATGTAACAAACTTACCTGGTGTTGTCTCTGGAGGCTGCTCTGAGCAGCTGGAGGAAGCTTCCTCCTTCCTCTTTGGTCAGTCGCATCCCCGGCTCCTTTGTAGACGTGAGTCAGCATGTTCGCATCCCCGGCTCCCCTGTAGATGTGGGTCAACGTGTTGTATCTGGCAGTCTCTCTAGGAGGACGCGCACAGCTCAGAACTGCCTTTATAGGCAGGGACGGATCTAGGGGGGGGCAAGCGGGTCTCTTGCCCCAGGCTCAGTTTGTTGAATTCTTAAAAAGGCGGCAAAATGTGGATGGGGAATGGCAGTTTAGGCGCCAAAACCTGACCTTGCCCCAGGCGCAACTTGAGGCAACTTGGTCTAGATCCGTCCCTGTTTATAGGTTAAGGAGGCGTATCTGAATTGTGTCTGCTGATTCCTGCGATCAGCTGACACTTGCTGCCGGGATGTTGCTGATTGGTCTGATTTTCTTGGGGGCTTGGTCTGTGCTCTATTCCTGCGATATAAACCCTGGGCATTCAGTTACTCGCTCTCCGTTATAGCTTTCAGTTCTCTGAGCGCTGGACCTTGCTTTACTATTTAGTCTAGTTAAAGTTCCGGAGAGCTACATTTCATATATTGCACATCAGCGCGATATATATGTACTCTAGTCAGTCAGTATTGTATAATTGTAATATTGTATATTGTTCTGTGTATCGACCTTTGCCTGCCTCTTGACCTCGAATCTGCCTAGCCCCTCTGTATTACTGCCATCTGATACCTGTGTATGATTCAACCTGTCCCTGACTTCGCTCCTGTTTGATCCTTCCAATACGACTGACATCTGACCTATGTGTATGACTTCGGCCTGTATAATGTTTTTTGTCTTAGGCTACTGTACTTTAGCCATCTGATTACCAGTGTATGATCCTAGTCTGTTATTGACCTTGCTCTGCCTCAGTCCCTGTGTACTGTAAATCTCTGACTTCGTGTATTACCTCAGTTGACGATATGAACTCGATTATCGTATATTCAGTGTACACTTCATAGCCTGCATCACAGCCAGCGTTACAAGGACACTGTAATTCAAACAGTCACACTTGATTGCATTCACACCTTCCCCAGGATAAATAAGGACATAGGGAAGGGGAGGGGGGAAATGGCAGCTCCTGTAGCTATTAGAAACCAGGACAAACTGCAGAAAAAAGCTGCTTGGATCCCTTTAAGTTCCTTTTGGCTACTAGTGACTGTGGTGTTGGTAGGAAAGTACTCCCATAAACCAGGAGGTTACAGATTTATGGATATCATCTGGATTTTAGAATGTACTGGATATACTGTTGCCATTGAGGCTTTATAAGGGTATTATCCATTTTACATAACCGACCACTTGGCACTGTTTCTAGTACTGGCAATCTAATTAAGCAGTGCAGGAGCCTTCTCATGCCTCTGTGATGTGGACTAGTGACTGCAAGCAATGACTTCCCACCATAAACTCTCACATATCACATGCATTGTTAGCTTTTCTAACAGGGAGGCACTCCAGACATCTCTGAACACAAGCAATAAAATGTTGTATAAAACTGTTTTAGCTGCAGTTTTTTTTAGTAGGTCTGATAGTAAACAACATAGAGACTGCATTAAACTCCTAAATCCATCATCCATTAAAGCATTAGCACTTTGACAGTAACCCAGACTGACCTCACCAGTTGTGTGTAGATCTGATTTGGTAGCTGGGTAGAGAATAAGCTTACTTTACAGAAATCATCCAATCACAGGCTACAACTGAGTAGAAAACAACGTGTCACCCTGTATCTGTGTAGAAAAAGAGGCACTTCTCGTAAGTGAAAAATGCCATAGGTTACAGAAGAGCCACAGTCCTTTCCTAGTGGATGATGACAAGCTGGATTTGGGTATAAACTAATGTCATCACATTTTGTAAACAAGTTGACAATAAGCTCCAGGGAGATGTAGCAATAAAAAATAAGCACAAGTGCTTCTAAGAGGATCCAGATCATGAAAGCTCAAATACAGCATTTTCCAAACCAATAATCCAATGAGCTCAACAAAGAAAATGATTAAAAAAAATAAAGAAAATGCACAGGGTGTGTTTATAACGTGTTTTTTTTTTTTATTTATTATAAAGGAAATATATTTCAGCAGAATGTAAAGAAATATAATTGAATGCTCTAAAAATGTCACTAGCATTATGTTCAATAAAGATTGAGTTCCTCGGGGGATTTTCCGGGACAGATGTAATAGTGAATTATCTATATATTGTATTGACGATAAACTGCAGAAGCCATGCAATAGTGGTCTGAAAATGTAAGTACATAACAATTTATAATAACTAACTTTTTCTTTTTTTGCTTCACTTTTGCCAACAATCCATCATACCCAATTCAAACATCTTAAAGGACAATTGAAGTGAGAGGGATACGGAGGCTGCCATATTCATTTCCTTTCAAGCAATACTGTACCAGTTGCTTGGCTATCCTGCTGATCCTCTGCCTCTAATATTTTTAGCCATAGCCCCCGAACAAGCATGCAGCAGATAAGTTGGTCAAAACCCATCAGGACATGTCTCTGCAAGCATGCCATGGGGCCGGGTCATGACACTCGGCCTCTAATACTTTTAGCCATAGACCCTGAATAAGCATGCAGCAGATCAGGTGTTTCTGACATTCGCCACATTTGATAATTTGCTGCATGCTTGTTTCTGGTATTATTCAGACACTACTGCCGCCAAATAGAACAGCAGGGCTGACAGGCAACTGGTATTGTTTAAAAGGAAATAAATATGGCAGCCTCCATATTCTTCTCACTTCAGTTGTCCTTTAATGATAAGACCATGTGTGTTTGTACCACTCGCTGAGTTTAATAAACCACTCCAGAGTGTCTGTGATGTTACCCAATGCCAAACAATTTTTTTCTCTCAGCGAAAGTATTGTTGAAACAGAACTACAGTTATTTTAAAGTGAAACTCTGTGCAAAATTATATTTTATGTTTCATTTATCTTTTAAATATGTCTATCTGTAGCATTAAAAGAGTAGTCTAAATGTGCCAATTAACCCTTTCCAATTCCAATTTGGACTATGTCTGCCATATGCATTTTCCTGTTTAGGCCCAATGTCGGACATAGTCTGACATAGGAAAATATGGCCGCCACTAGGGGCACTGTTGCCGGATAAAATGAGGAACAGTGTGAACCTCTTTAGATTAAAGTATCAGAATAATTCCGACTTTTTGACCACTGCCGGGGCATACCCCAACGCTGTGCCATGTAACTTAAATATTATGTGGGATGCATTTGGGCTCAATACTAGGGTTGCCGTTTCCAGATCTAGCCTGGGATGCCGTCAGCCCATTTGGATCAAATTGTCCTTCCAAGTCTGACCATTTCATCCCCCTAATTATGCAAGGAGTGCTTGCAATGGGGCGGAGCTAAAGCGAGTTATGTAAGAGCTATCTAATTCCATACACAACTTTGAGCTAATCGATTCAAATATAAAGTATAACATTAACCTCTTTAAATTGAAAAGCATTGCTGTCTCTACTCACAGGAATAAGAATGATATAATCATTAAGCCAGTTGAAAGATGGGTAGTGGTGTTGGTATACCAAACATACTGTCCAGGGATCCTTGATATGCTTAGCTGTTTCATTATACAAGTGCATCCAAGGTGATATGACAGTTGCTATAGGCCAGATTGAAGAACCTACTACAGTTGGGTCTTGAGATTGTGTGGATCTGAGACGAGGAGTTTTTCTGGTAGCCATACATCCTCAGAAGCTGGTCATCTGTGGCCTTTAGATGCATAAGGCCATTGAAATCTGGGCCGGGAACAATATGACTCAGCCCCTTTTATTATTATTATTATTGATTTATATATTTGCCAACATATTCAGAGGTGCTTTAGAAAGAAAGAACAAAACATGGATTACATAGTAATACATACAGTGGTATACACAAGTAGCAGTAAAGTATTGTACTGTGTTGGCCATAAGTAAAAGCAAGAAGTTTGAGTCAGGGTGATAGCCAATAAATGGTATCATCCTGACTCAAAATTTCTTGGTAAACACAAAACATAGACACTAGTACATAATACAGAATTGGTAGATATAGTAATTACAGTACCTCTATGCTGATGACACCCACATTTATTGTTCTGCCCCAGACCTCGCCACGCTACTATGTAAAGTCCCCGACTGTCTATCTGCTGTATCTACATTTATGTGATCTCACTTCCTTAAACTCAACATGAGCAAAACGGAGATTGTGATATTTCCACCTTCGCTCTCTGTTCCACCTCCCATAGTCACAATCAATGTAGATAGCACCCCAATAACATCAACTCCCAAAGCTCGTTGTCTGTGGGTAACTCTGGGCTCTGAGCTCTCCTTTATACCACATATCAACACATTAACTACCTTCTGCTACTTCCATCTCAAAAACATTTCCAGAATCCGTCCCTTCCTCTCACAAGAAGCAACTAAAATGCTTGTGCATGCCCGAATCATCTCCCGTCTTGACTACTGTAACACCATACTCTGTGGTCTACCAAAAAGCAGACTAGCACCTCTCCAGTCCCTACTAAACTCCGCTGCCCGTCTCATCTACCTCTCTTCCAGATCCTCTGAGGCAGCTCCTCTCTGCCAATCTCTCCATTGGTTACCAGTTACCCAAAGGATCCAGTTTAAACTCATCACGCTTGCATACAAAGCTCTACACAAGCTATCACCTCCATACATTTTCTCTTTAATCTCCAGATACCTCCACGCCCAGTCCTCCATTCCTTGCAGGAGACCATTTTGTCCTCTAGCCTAGTCACCTCTTCTCACTCTTGCATCCAAGACTTCTCACGGGGTGTCGCTTTCCTTTGGAACTCTCTCCCTCAGCCGGTTCATTATGTTTAGAGCTTGGAAACCTTTAAATGTACTCTGAAAACAAACCTGTTCATACAAGCCTATAATTTGCTATAGGCAGCACTGAAGGCACACTGCCTTACCTACTAACCCCTGTGTTTCCTCCCCACTACCCTCTAAATTGTAAGCTCACAAGGGCAGGGCCCTCCTCCTAGTGTTTCTCATACTGCTGTAATTTTAACATATGCCCATGTACGAACTACACATCAACTATGTATGTTTTCTACTATTCAATGTCATGACTGTACAGTGTCTTGTATTTCCTATGTATATTTGTTCCCCATTATTTGTTTTGTACAATGTACAGCGATACAGAAGATGTTGGCGCTATATAAATAAAAAAAATAATAATAATACAGTTACAATTGTAACACGATGAACAAAATGTAAAGCAACTTCCAAGGCACAAAAGGATGTGAGAGCCCTGCCCTTGTGAGCTTACAATCTAAAGGAATTGAAAGAAAACTAGAGGTGGGGTAGTATACAATATTTATAGCTAGAGGTAGTGTGGGTTTCTTTTTTTAGTAAGGAGTACAACAGGGCCAGTGTTTGAAGGGAGAACATCTTAAGTTTCTGCTTGTCAGAAAAAGTAAAGGTAGCTATACACTGGTCGATTTGCCATTAGATCGACCAACTGACAGATCCCTATCTGAGCTAATCTGATCAGAGAGGGATCGTATGGCTACCTTTACTGCAAACAGATTGTGAATCGATTTCAGCCTGAAACCGATCACAATCTGTTGAGCTGCTCCTGCCGCCTGTCCCCCCCCCCCCCTATACATGTATACATTACCTGAAGCTGGTTCCAGGTCCTCTTCTCCGCGCTGCACCGCATCCCAGCATCCTGCACCGCATCCCAGCGTACACTGTGTCACTCTGTGACCAGGAAGTTCAAATAGAGCGCCCTCTATCTGAACTTCCTGGTCACTGGAGTGACACAGGAAGTTAATGTACGCTGGGATGGAAGCAGGAACAGAGCGGTGCAGCGTGGAGAAGATGCCCGGGAGCCAGCACAGGTAATGTATAACTGTATCGGATCGGCCGCCACTAGCGACGCGCTCCCTACCCGCGGGCGATCGACGGTAATTTCCCGCACGGCGCGATCGACGGACTGATCCGATTTCGGGAGGAAATCGGATCGGCGGGTGCGTTTAGCGCGAACGATTGGCAGCAGATTCGATCCCAGTGATCGAATCTGCTGTCGAAATGCCGGCAAATCGGGCCAGTGTATGGCCAGCTTAAGTTTTGAGGGAGCGCTTAATGTTAAAGGTTGGAGAGTGACTGATGTGTTTTGGAGGGAGATTCCAGAAGACAGGCGAGGCATGTGAGAAGTCTTGTATACGTGGATACGAGGAGGTGATTCTAGAGGAGGACAAAGAAGGTTCTGTGAAGATCTGAGATTACGGTTGGGGCTAGTGAGCAGATGTACAGGAAGGACTCAGTGGCGTAACAATAGGGCCCTTGGGCCAGAGGGGCCCCAAAGGGCCCTCCCTCAACTGCAGTATTAGCTTTTTATTGGTCCTGTGCTTGTAATGATCACTTCTATAAATGCTTTGAATGGTAATAATCCTTAACAAGCTGTTCTACACCCCATTCTTGCACCTCTGACACAGTGTTGTCCTTGGCAGGCTTTGGTGCGCTGTATCAATTGTTATATATAGAGTGCTGGGGGGGGGGGGGGGGGAGCATGTAAAACTCGCACTAGGGCCCATAGCTCCTTCGCTACACCACTGGAAAGACTTATTGATTTTCTCTTACAAACATTGGTCAGGACTCTATCAGCATATACTAAAGATACCCAGAACTTCTTGTGGGAACTAGGACCTAGCTCTAATGGTCTATTGATGAAGGAATTATGATGACATATGAGGTACGGTACTTATTTAATGAATCAGATTTTTAAGTACAAATATGATTTAGAGAAATTATTTTTTTTATTTGTTAGCTGAAAGCATACATTCCAAATAGAGATTATTTAACAAGTTTAGTTATTAACAATGAAAACTACTCTATCTGATTTTGTGGAGTATCAAGTACATGTTTTAAGTTCTGTAAAAACATCAGTAAGGACCACAATTCCAGCATCTTGTATCACCAGGGATAATGGCTTTTCCGGGATAGTCTGATTACACTGGCTTTGCTATCTACATGAGAAAGGTTCTTAGATGTTAAATCTCATAAGCACAAGAGAAAATTGTAAACATCAGCCTCATTGTCTAGAAACGTCACAATTCTTGCCTTAGGCATAATCTTTTAATCTGGAGATTCTGGCCATTTTTAATTATTTTGTTAGACTAGGGATGTTTAGAGACATTTACTAACGATATTTCAACATGGAACATTCACAAAGTAAACTGTACAAAGGCAGAGACACTTAACTTTATATCTAAATAGTTTATGATGTACCCAATGTCTGTACCATTCATTTCCTAAAGAGATCCAGTGGCAGATAAGGTTTAATAGTTATTGGATTTTAATACAATGAAATGGATTTTGTTTCTGCCCACAGTGGGGTTGTGTGGCTAAGGCACACACTAGACATGCTAAAAGTCAAATCTGACCCTAAGTACCCATTGCTACTTTGAGCAATGTAAACAGTTCTGTTTTTATGTGCATGGCTTACCTAGTTTCATGTAGGCAGTGCACAGAAAACTGTTCCAAACAGGTTCCATTTGCAAGCCTTAAAGGAAACCTGAACTGAGAAGGGTATGAAGGCTGCCATATTTGTTTCTTTTTAAACAATACCAGTTGCCTGGCTGTCCTGCTGACTAAAGACAGACACTTTGGCTGCCGTAGTGTCTGAATCACACACCTGAAACAAACACGTACATAATTCAGTCAGGCTTTAGTCAGAAACATCTGATCTGCATGCTTGTTCAGAGTCTATGGCTAAAAGTATTAGAGGCAGAGGATCAGTAGGACAGCCAGGAAACTGGTATTGTTTGAAGGGAAATAAATATGGCAGCCTTTATATCCCTTTCAGTTCATGTGGCCTTTAAAGTGTACCTGTAGGGTAAAAAAGTGCCAGTAAGGGGTACTTATCTCAGTAGGGGGAAGCCTCTGGAGGACCCAGACAAGTGACAGTAAATTATGGTACCAGTGGCTGTCCAGTCACTTGGCTGAACAATGCTTAAACGACAAGCTTCATGGCTGTTGTTTATCGTTGTTTAGATGTCTGTGTGAATCGCCCCCAACAGTGTTATGGCTGCCTACAGTAATGTGCTTACTAGGCTCATAATTGTTTTAGGTTTAATCTCCATTGTCTTAGTTTAAGTATTCCACTTTTATTATTATTATTATTATTATTATTGTTACGTATATATACCTTAGAAATTCAGGAGAAAAAAGGTAAAAGTAGTGCTACAATTTTCAATTGTTGTCCTTTAATTTCCAAAGTCAAAGTTGTTCCAATTCTTTTCTTATTCTGTTCCAAAACAATAATTGCACAAAAACACAATTGCTAACTTCCAGCTAGAGCAATATCCTGCCTCTATCTGGCCAGCAGACGCCAGTCAGCCAATCAGGTGTACTGTCATACACCCTTTGCCTGCTGTACCGCATCTAGCAGGAATTACATAGATTAGCATTCAGGTGGGAGGTTTCGGTTGGACGCAATCGTGAATTGCGTCGTTTACAGGGACGCCCCTTGTAGGCACATCTCCCACACGGTCCCCTCCCTAACCACTCACCTGTCAACTGCATCCTAGAAGCTGCAAAAAAGAAATTTAAAATCACAAACACTGGTCCACATGACAGCCCAGGGGCCCCAGGTCTCTCTCACTCGCTGGGGCCCCCAAACCACCATGCGACACCTGGAGGGAAGTGTGGGCAAGCCCTGGACCTCTCACCTCCAGGGAACTCACTCCACCACCTCTAAACTGAATGCCAACTGCAACAAACACAATTGCTAACTTCCAGCCAGAGCAATATCCTGCCTCTATCTGGCCAGCAGACGCCAGTCAGCCAATCAGGTGCACTGTCATACACCCTTTGCCTGCTGTACCATACCTAGCAGGAATTACATAGATTAGCATTCAGGTGGGAGGCTTCGGTTGGACGCAATCGTGAATTGCGTCGTTTACAGGGACGCCCCGTGTAGGCACATCTCCCACACGGTCCCCTCCCTAACCACTCACCTGTCAACCGCATCCTAGAAGCTGCAAAAAAGAAATTTAAAATCACAAACACTGGTCCACATGACAGCCCAGGGGCCCCAGGTCTCTCTCACTCGCTGGGGCCCCCAAACCACCATGCGACACCTAGAGGGAAGTGCGGGCAAGCCCTGGACCTCTCATCTCCAGGGAACTCACCCCACCACCTCTAAACTGAATGCCAACTGCAACAAACACAATTGCTAACTTCCAGCCAGAGCAATATCCTGCCTCTATCTGGCCAGCAGACGCCAGTCAGCCAATCAGGTGCACTGTCATACACCCTTTCCCTGCTGTACCATACCTAGCAGGAATTACATAGATTAGCATTCAGGTGGGAGGCTTCGGTTGGACGCAATCATGAATTGCGTCGTTTACAGGGACGCCCCGTGTAGGCACATCTCCCACACGGTCCCCTCCCTAACCACTCACCTGTCAACCGCATCCTAGAAGCTGCAAAAAATAAATTTAAAATCACAAACACTGTTCCACATGACAGCCCAGGGGCCTCAGGTCTCTCTCACTCACTGGGGCCCCCAAACCACCATGCGACACCTAGAGGGAAGTGTGGGCAAGCCCTGGACCTCTCACCCCCAGGAAACTCACCCCACCACCTCTAAACTGAATGCCAACTGCACAAAAACACAATTGCTAACTTCCAGCTAGAGCAATATCCTGCCTCTATCTGGCCAGCAGACGCCAGTCAGCCAATCAGGTGTACTGTCATACACCCTTTGCCTGCTGTACCGCATCTAGCAGGAATTACATAAATTAGCATTCAGGTGGGAGGCTTCGGTTGGACGCAATCTTGAATTGCATCGTTTACAGGGACGCCCCGTGTAGGCACATCTCCCACACGGTCCCCTCCCTAACCACTCACCTGTCAACCGCATCCTAGAAGCTGCAAAAAAGAAATTTAAAATCACAAACACTGGTCCACATGACAGCCCAGGGGCCCCAGGTCTCTCTCACTCGCTGGGGCCCCCAAACCACCATGCGACACCTAGAGGGAAGTGTTGGCAAGCCCTGGACCTCTCACCTCCAGGGAACTCACCCCACCACCTCTAAACTGAATGCCAACTGCACAAAAACACAATTGCTAACTTCCAGCTAGAGCAATGTCCTGCCTCTATCTGGCCAGCAGGGCCCCAGCGAGTGAGAGAGACCTGGAGCCCCTGGGCTGACATGTGGACCAGTGTTTGTGATTTTAAATTTCTTTTTTGCAGCTTCTAGGATGCAGTTGACAGGTGAGTGGTTGGTGAGGGGACCGTGTGGGAGATGTGCCTACACGGGGCATCCCTGTAAACGATGCAATTCACTATTGCGTCCAACCAAAGCCTCCCACCTGAATGCTAATTTATGTAATTCCTGCTAGATGCGGTACAGCAGGCAAAGTGCTAAACTGAATGCCAACTGCACAAAAACACAATTGCTAACTTCCAGCTAGAGCAATATCCTGCCTCTATCTGGCCAGCAGACGCCAGTCAGCCAATCAGGTGCACTGTCATACACCCTTTGCCTGCTGTACCGCATCTAGCAGGAATTACATAAATTAGCATTCAGGTGGGAGGCTTTGGTTGGACGCAATAGTGAATTGCATCGTTTACAGGGATGCCCCGTGTAGGCACATCTCCCACACGGTCCCCTCACCAACCACTCACCTGTCAACTGCATCCTAGAAGCTGCAAAAAAGAAATTTAAAATCACAAACACTGGTCCACATGTCAGCCCAGGGGCTCCAGGTCTCTCTCACTCGCTGGGGCCCTGCTGGCCAGATAGAGGCAGGACATTGCTCTAGCTGGAAGTTAGCAATTGTGTTTTTGTGCAGTTGGCATTCAGTTTAGAGGTGGTGGGGTGAGTTCCCTGGAGGTGAGAGGTCCAGGGCTTGCCAACACTTCCCTCTAGGTGTCGCATGGTGGTTTGGGGGCCCCAGCGAGTGAGAGAGACCTGGGGCCCCTGGGCTGTCATGTGGACCAGTGTTTGTGATCCAAAACAATAATTGTATGTTTTCAGTACACTATATTATAATGAATGCTGCAGTGTCCCAATAGCATGGGGATGGGTTTGACAGTGGGGCTCTTGCCAAGGATAGCCAAATGACCTTAACTCAGGCATGGGCAAACTTGGCCCTCCAGCTGTTGAGGAACTACAAGTCTCACAATGCATTGCAGGAGTCTGACAGACACAGTCATGACTCAAAAGGCAAATGGATTGAGGGATTTGTAGTTCCTTAACAGCTGGGGGGCCAAGTTTGCCCATGCCTGCCTTAACTGGTCCTGCTGGTCGATATGGAAGCTCTTCATATACTCACTAGCCAGGTGAGACATGTGGCATACTAAGGGAAAATAAAATATTACCAAATCTGTGTGATTTATTGACTTTAGTTTTGACTGACAGTTCGGTGAAGGGAAACTCAAGGAAATCCTCTGTCATCATTAGTCAGGACTGGCGTGCTTATCTCATTTCTTCATTTTTCAGGTGATCAGATACCATATACCCTCACCTCTCATTAATGGACATAGTCTAGGAGGTGTCCAAAGAGCTCTCATGCCGACCAACAATAGGGGGACCCTCTCACTTTCCAGGTCTCTGCCTGCTCCTTTAATGTCATTAGTGCACGTGGGTGGGGGTAGTGGACCACTGGCAGTCAGGTCCATAATTATGTGTTTTTTATTTTAATGCTGCAAATTCAAAAATAAACAAATCAAAGCTGAACATACTCTATTTTCAATGTCAGTTTTCAACACACACAAAACAAAAAAATCCCTTATTCACCTCAACTTTGGGGTCAGGTAGCTCCAACCTATTGCCAGCCGATTGTTTTCTGTTCACACTGTTCCAGCTCCTCTCCTCCATCCCACCCAAGCAATGGCACATTGGGCTATATTCACAAAGATAGTTTGGTAAAATAATTTTCTTATTTAAAATACGTCCTCCGGGATTTTACACTTTTTTTCCAAATTCATGAAAGTTTTCCCTCACGAGGCAGAAGTTCAGTAATTTATTGAACAAACATGTCTCAATCCACTAACCCTGCTCGGTAAGTGTCACTTACCAGCATGTAGCAGGTCAGCGGGCAGGCAGGGAGCTGTGTGTATGCCTTGGAGCTTTTCCCTGCAATGCATTCTGTCATCCCTTCATCAGTGCAATACCCACAAGCAAAGAGTAGGAACTTCACCCATCATATCTCTTGAGACAAGACAAGACAAATAACATTTATATTGCGCTTTTCTCCTGGCGGACTCAAAGCACCAGAGCTGCAGCCACTAGGACGCACTCTATAGGCAGTAGCAGTGTTAGGGAGACTTGCCTAAGGTCTCCTACTGAATAGGTGCTGGCTTACCGAACAGGTAGAGCAGAGATTCGAAAACCCTGGTCTCCTGCGTCAGAGGCAGAGCCCTTAACCATTACACCATCCAGCCACTCTTCTGTCAAGAATGCACACAACACAGAGAGTCTCCAAAAGATTCTCCATGCAACAGAGAAGAATGTGGAAAAGTGGCAGATCAAGATGGCATCCTAGAGAAGAGCCCTGAACTTTCATCAACTAAAACATTGCAACCCTCTATTTGTTTACTGAATCCACTTTTACACTTAGGAGGACACCTGTACACATTAGCCGGGATAAGAAAGCTTTGTCAAGTCAATCGTAATGTGAAATGAGCCCATAATCCTCAGACTCAGGGTGTATCCAAAGAGCTTTGTGCCCACCAACTGTGGGTATGGTATTCTGCAAGGAGGGGTTCCCCCCTCTTGGAAAGCATCTCTGCTCTAAATGCTGTTGGCCATAATGAGCTAGAAAACAGAGCTAAGGTTGAACCCATGTTTGTATACTCCCACTGCTTTCTGCCAGCAGTTACTGCTGGGGTCCAGCAGGGTAAAGATTCAGACATATCCGCAAGCTGTATTTCTTCACTTTATTTAACATATTCAGCATATTGGAAAACTATTGCACCATAGAAACCGAGCCAATAGAATCAGGCTGCAACATCAGATAATGAGCTTGTGCTTACTCATATTGCTCTGACACGCACATGAGATAAATCTCAAATTTACATAATGAATCAAGCAAAACAGAAAGGTGCATTGACCAGTGTTATATAACAGCCTTACTGAACTTAAAAACAACAGGCCGAATATCTTCTGAAGTAGTGAAGTGCTGCAGTTAGAGAAAGACAAAACCATGGTAACAGAGCGACTCTTGTTATGTTGGCTAAATAGACATTCTATCTCTATTTATCCTATATATGATTTATTTTTTATGGTAACAGTTATGTAACACAAATGAGAACAAAAGAGCTTCTGGAGGAGGGTGTCATCACTCATGTGTCTAGGGAAGCATGAAGTCTAATTACAGCTCTGCTGGTAACCCACTATCTCTTCAGGCCTAGCAATAATCATTGGTAGTTAATACCAATGTTGAGGTTATCTGAGGACATTTTACACTTTGCTGGGTTTTTCTTCATTCCTTATGGAAGGTGATAATGTGATGCTGACATATTGTTCTTCCTTGTGCATTACATTGATTCCATCTGTTTTCTTGATGTACTTAAATACCTCAAACACTCCTGTTTAAAGCAAACCTGTATGTTTAAAAGAAGAGAAAAACAGATACTTACCTTCCCGACCACTGCTGGACACTGGAAGCAACCCTGGAAGTTCACGGCCGCGCTCTCTTACATGAACTAACATGGCTGGATTTTCCTGCTAAGCCTGAGTAGATCCATGCTACTATGTAGGCCGAGGCACCCTGCGACTGCACAGTGTGACCAGATTCATTCAAGAACATGAGCCCAACTGTACACACTCTCGTCAAAGTGGTTCGGGGGATGCCAGCATTTGATTGGTGGAGGCAAGAGGGACAGGGGAAACCTCTGGACTATCAAAAGGCTTTCATCTACTGAAGAAAGCATCTGTTTACAGAACTTTTTTCCAATTCTAGTTTCCTTTAATTACAAAATGTACAGAAATAAAGTGTGATGCTGGGGGGGAGGCATACTTTCTGACCACCCAGCGCAACAAGTCTAAGCATATAAGAAAGAAAGGAAACCAAGAGCCCAATATAGTGTAGTATGTTTTGGCAAATGGAGAAATATAAATTGTAAGCAAATTATACTCACAAACCCGGGTTACCATTCAGGCAACCACTAAAAAAGCAGGGGGAAGATTAGGCCTGTCACCACTCAGGACTAAGATGTCGCTCTCTGTAGAACAGGAAAAGAGGGTCTAAACACCCCTCCACCCAGGGATGGATACTGGTATTGTATAAAGTAGTCAGAGGCGCCAAAAGGATAAAAATAGCTAAAATTGTTAAAATTATCAGGAAGGTAGTGGTGGACTCACCCTCCCCAACCAGACATGAAGCTGTGGATTTCTCAGCATGAAAAATTTATGCACATACTCCAGTAATAACAGGCAACGCGTTTCGCAGATATATTCCTGCTTCCTCAGGCAATAACAGTAGGAGTGTCACAAGTCAATAGTACGCCTAGTGCCTCGGACAATGGAAGAGGCTGCACAGGCTTCCCAGAGCAACTGCAGCTCTGGGCTTCTGTGCAAAAAATGAAATGGTCGCGCATCTAACCAAGATGCACCTGATAGGTACTCACTGCATAGGGCTAAAAAGCCTCTCAAAGGCACAAGTGTGCTCATTGCAGTGAAACAGGTGCATTAAGAACTAATGCATCTCACAATACAAACAATGGAAGCAAATCCATGCGTTACACATTATCCGGGGACCTTACCCTTCTCTTATTGAGAGAGACATCTGTTCCACGCTGCAGAGCATGTTAGCAGGGACGGCTCGTGCAGTCTTCTCTCGGGGTCCCAACCCTATCTAAGTTTAAAATCACCCAACATTATGGGAACATGCTTGCAACGTTGACTTGGGAGCAGCAGGCCATAAGCTCTGGGCTTCTGATATTGTTACAAATTAAACACAAAGGCAGTGCAGTGCGATGTTGCGCTGCCTTAGCGATAGCAAGCAATCAGACAGGTACAAGACAGACTATAGATTGGAGTGTAACTAGTAGCAACCGCAGCTCACAGTCACATCCACAGAAGCAGAGCAAGCAGGCTAACAACAGTCACCAGCAAGCATCCACCCAGGCAAGACTACAGGATAGAACGTAACTAATAGCAACTGCAGCCTATAGTTACGTTCCCAGAAACTAGAGTAGCAGGAATACTACTAGTCACCAACGTGGCGATGGCAGAATCCAAGCTATCAGGATAGTGGACTTCATTGACCCACCACGGATTCAGCGAACGTCCATCAGGCATGGAAACAATGCAGTAAATAATAATACAGAAAAATAACAAACCGCTCAACTAACGGATAAATATATATTAGCAAGACTGCATATCTATGTATCAAGAAACTAGCTAAAGCACAAATAATAAGGTCACATTGAACTACAATAACAGATCTATAACAAAGTGTCAAGGTGCCCAGCAGATCAGCGTACTGACCACTATGGCATCAGCCAATGGATGCAAGTATGCAAATTTCCACACAGCTGAATGGCAATCATTCAATCCTGAGCTGGCTTGATTACCATTTGCTAGCTGGCTGTGAATGCAAAGGACTCCCATAAGAAATGCATGCAGTATTATGTAACAACCTGCATGCAGGAAATCCAGGGCTATCTGGTTCAGCTGCAACAAGCAATTGGTGGAATGATGACAGCATCCTGAGCTGCCCAGAACTGCAGAGCGATTGCAAATGACAATGAGACTTATTGTGAATGCACAACCGAATGCAAGCAGATAAGCAGGAACTGTCCGTTTGCAGCTCCACTGCAATGGACAGAATACGCTACAGGAGGGATCCTTACAGTACCCCCCCCTCCTTTAAAGGCGGATTCCAGACGCCTATAGAAACTGGCATAATTCTCCTGAACCACCCAAACCGGAAAATCAGATGCAGAAAGTCCAGCAAACTGATCTGACTGATAACTCATGAAGGTCGGGACAGCCCGACAAGACCAAATTCCAGAATCAGTCACATCAAGACTGAACCAATCGGATCCAGAACCATGCCCATCAGTACTACAAGCCCCAGTGTGATACCCATCAGAACTGTGATTTTCAGGAAAAAGCCCCCCGAACCTCTCCGAGCGGTACCCACCACCTTCCAGGGACTGTCCAAAAATGCCAAACCTTTTAATGCAATGCCCACCGGAACTGTCCTTTCCAACCCAGTACCCACTGTCACCAGGCACCAGGACAAGTTTCCTCAGAAATCTCCCAGAACACTTTGAAGCTCCATAGAGATCTCAAGAGGTTAGAACGCCCTTTAGGCTCATATGGAGAACTATCAAGAACCCCTACAGAACCTAGGGCAATTCCAGAGTCAGGTTTACAAGGACAAACATCAAGATTAGGGCTTTCAGGGACCAGAACCATTTCTGGGCATGCAGGCAGACTGGCAATATCAGAACATGTTACCACTAAGGAAGCATCTGGGTACGCTGACACACAAGACACACCTTGGCATTCTGGCACATCTGGGCACACTGGTACAAGAGAAACTTCTGGGCATGTCAAGGAACTGCGGACCTCAGAGTCAGTCACAATAGGACCAAAACCAGGACTGGGCAGAAAATCATCATGACTAGACTTTACAGTTACTAGACTCTCACTAAAGAATGCAGAATCAGACTTAAGTGTCACTGATTTCACCAAGGTTATTAGCAAGTCATGTTCAGGGGCATTAACAGGGCAGGACAAATCTTCTGATATATGCACTGAACTAGATAGGGTCTCCACAACTTCCTCTGGACTGGACAGAGACTCATCATCTACTACACTGGATTGGAGCTCCAAAAGAGTTGCAAAACAAGTCAGTATTGCAGCAACCCCCACTGAACTGGGCAAGACTGAGGAACTCACTGGACAGGAAGGGGACCCCGGAACCTCTGCCACACTGGACATAGAACCAGAACTTTCCAAGATACAAGGCAGGATTTCAGAAACACTCACTAAACAGGACTGAAATTCTGAGACTTCTATTATTTTTACCAGAGAGTCAGAAATATCCATGTTACAGGGCAAGACTTCTGAAACATTCAGAGGACAGGGCTGGAGTTCCCTGGCTGCTACAACATCAGACATGGATTCAACAACATTAGCTAAATCGGACTGTGTACAGGGTAAGGTATCCAAAACACTTGCTGATGAGGACAATGCCTCAATGGCTTCTGATTTACTGGACAGAGATTCATCAAGTTTAAAGTAAAGTATAAGATAATAAACCTGGACTGCTGAAATGTTGAAGCTGATCTGAAGAAAGAACATGAATTCAAAATTTTGCAAATCTGCAAGAAATTCAAAAAAGACTTATTGCCACCATTATAACGGGTTAGAGAAGCAAGGCGTGCATCTCGAGCAAGGCTAACAGGTGATGTCGTTGCTAGAGGCAATGGAGAGACCGAATTGACATTGGTTACTGAGTGTTGCTCACACTGACTCCCAGAGCGATCATTCAAGATCTCATTCCATGCATCAATTAACGGAATCACAAAGTCATGCACACACAGATTCATTTCAGTCAAAGAAAAAGCAGACTCAATGCATGCATGCAAAATTATGTTACTCTTAGCAGTGTAAAATTCATAGAAAGATTTTCAATCATTCTCCAATTCATAAATCAAAGCTTCAATTTCCCATTTTTCAAACGGAGGATCCCAATTATTCTTGTCAGGAACTAAACAATTACTCTGGGCATAATTTACAGTTGGACCAGTCTGCAGGAAGCTAGCTGGAGTGGACTTGGCTTGGTTTACTCCTGACAGAGAATTAACTCGATTAACTGGATCATTACTAGGGTATTTCCTATTCTTAAGAATGTCCAGGACTTGTAATAAGTGTTGAACTGCAGCATATGCAAATTTTCCTTGCTGCACAAACAATTTGATTTGCTCAATACTCTGTAATATTTCCTCATAAGAATATTCAGACAATCATTTTAAACAAAAATCTTTATTCTCCCTGGCTAGCAAGAAAAGTTCATTGATCGTTTCATAGGTATATTTGACTCCCATGAATGACAATTGAATTTCATTATCTGCTAATGACAGAGTCTGACTATGGGTCTGATGCGCAGTTGCTATGGACGACACTGCTGATTGTGAACATTTTCTGGAATGTTTACGTTTAGTTTTATGCAGGACTTTAGACTTTGCTGCATACAGATTGCTTTTAAAGGCTGCTGAAGAGACATCTGATTGACTAGCAATCTGGAGTTCATTAAGAGGATATGGTAATGGAGATATTCTTAACCAGTTATGGATCACAAAAGCTATGAATTCTAGAGGCTTTTCTCTGAGTAGGGTGATTCAAAACATCAACTGCCCGATCGAAAAGCTTGCCCTTGAAGAGAGTGCAAACTATTTGATCAGCCCAGGTAGAGACAGGTGTAGCTTGGAAGTCTGGGTTTGACAAAAATCTAACACATTCATGCAAAAATGTGTCTGCTGTTTCAGGGCCAAGCTTTTCAGATCTTTAAAAAACAAAGAACCATAATTCACTGTGTCAGAGCCCTCCTTCATGTGGGTTTGTGTTTGGCCCATCATAATGTGATGCTGGGGGGGCCATACTTTCTGACCACCCAGAGCAACAAGTCTAAGCAGCTGCACAATGGAAGAGGCTACACAGGCTGCCCAGAGCAACTGTAGCTCTGGGTTTCCGATATCGCTACAAATTAAACACAATGGCAGCGCAGTGCGATGTTGTGCTGCCTTAGCAATAGCAAGCAATCAGACAGGTACAAGACAGGACTATATATTGGAGCGTAACTAGTAGCAACCGCAGCTCACAGTCATGTCCACAGAAGCAGAGCAAGCAGGCTAACAACAGTCACCAGCAAGCATCCACCCAGGCAAGACTACAGGATAGGACGTAAGTAATAGCAACTGCAGCCTATAGTTACGTTCCCAGAATCTAGAGTAGCAGGAATACTACCGGTCACCAACATGGCGATGGCAGAATCCAAGCTATCAGGATAGTGGACTTCACTTACCCACTGTGGATTCAGCGAACGTACATCAGGCAAGGGAACAATGCAATAAACAATAATACAGAAAAATAACAAACGGCTCAACTAACGGATAAATATATATTAGCAAGTCTGCATATATATTTATCAAGAATCTAGCTAAAGCACAAATAATAAAGTCACATTGAACTACAATAACAGATCTATAACAGAGTGTCAAGGTGCCCAGCAGATCAGCGTACTGACCACTATGACGGGCGGGGTCTAAAATGGGAGGCAGACTTTTAAGCTGGCATCAGCCAATGGATGCAAGTATGCAAATTTCCACACAGCTAAATGGTAATCATTCAATACTGAGTTGGTTCGATTACCATTTTCTAGCTGGCTGTGAATGCAAAGGACTCCCATAAGAAATACATGCAGTATTATGTAACAACATGCATGCAGGAAATCCAGGGCTATCTGGCCGCAGCTCAGCTGCAACAAGCAATTGGTGCGTAATATGTTGGTGCTTTATAAGTACAATAAATAAATAAATAAATAAATAAAATAAATGATGACAGCATCCTGAGCTGCCCAGAACTGCATAGCGATTGCAAATGACAATAAGACTTATTGCGAATGCACAACCGAATGCAAGCAGATAAGCCAGAACTCCACTGGAATGGACAGAATACGCTACAGGAGGGATCCTTACATAAAGCTACACAAATATATATGTGTGTGTATGTGTGCGTGTGTTTGTTTTTTGTGTTTTTTGTGTGTGTGTGTTTGTGTGTGTGTGTGTCTGTGTGTATAGCATGTTAGTTAGACCTTCAGCTAATCTATACAAGAACCACGTGTCCCTTTCTCAGTTGATCACAACCGGCTTGATAAAGAGTTAATAGCTTGAAATCGCGTGCTCTCGCAGTGGCCATCTTTAATGCTTTGTACACATGATGCAATTTTCTGACAAATTTACTGTCAGATCGATTATTTCCAGGGGCGTAATGATAGACCCTGCAAGGGATGCAGCCGAAGGAGGGCCCAGAAGCTACAGGGGGCCCTGTCCTTAGAGACTGACAACTAAAGGACAAGGAGAGAAAAAAAATTCTGTTCTCTGCACAATTGTTCTAATGACTGCATCTGCACAGCCACTGATAAGGAGTCATACAAAGTTTTGTAGACAAAGATTTTTAGACAGTCCCTATTCAATGTGCAGCAGGCTCTTTTGTACAGCGCCCAGCCCCCAACCTCTCTACACCTCCCCCAGTGCTGTGTACTGTAGTGATGCTGGAGAAGTCTGCAGAGCCAGTTCTGCTCCATCAGGACAGACTGAGTGTAATATACTGAGGCTGGGCGCACACTCCTGCGTCGGTTTTCTGTATGTGTTTTCTGCACACCATGTGTGTCTGTATGCGTGAAAACATGCATGTTTTATTACAGAAGTGAATGTAATTGATTGAGAAAATGCGTGCAGTGCTTCACTGCTGTCTGTTTTTACTTGCATGGGGAAAACACATCCAAGTGTGCACTAGCCATTTAAATAACATTGGTTCTCAGTTAACCTCTACAGAAAGTGGGTGGAAGAAGGGGTGGGGAGTATGGCAGAAGGTGGCCCCATCCAGAGTTTGCAACAGGGCCCAGTGATTTCTAGTTACGCCCCTGATTATTTCCAACATATCCAATCTAGTTTGCAATCAATTTTCTGATTGATTTTCCATAGAAGTGAACGGAAAATCGATCAGAAATCAGATCGGACATGTTGTAAATAATCAATCTGACAGTAAATCTGTCAGAAAATTGCATCGTGTGTACCTAGCATAAGACATGATCTCTTCTTAAACATTTTAAAGTGGAATGAAACCCAGCTTTTTTCTTTACTCTAAAAAATTATTTACAGCATATTATATACAACCAGCATTTTTTTTTACTAGAACAGCATTCAAATGGTTACACAAGTTCAGTGCAGAGAAATCTGGATGCATCCGAAAGTGGAGATAATGTTATCTTGTATTTACTTAATTGTATCAAGTGAGCAATGTGACACATTCTCTGACTGTGGAGAAGCTCCTGGACACAGACAGAAACTTAAAGCATTTCTTCCCTTAATACATAATGAATAAAACCAGTTATTAATAAAATTCAAAGTCAGCTCTCAAAGCAAAAAACTGTGCTGTTGGGAACTTCTAATTTCTAAATGAATCATAATACTTATGCACAAATGCAAATATGATAACCGTATGGCATATAAAAAGTAGAAAACATGTTTTCATTGAATATTATGTCAGGGTTTTATACCGCTTTAATAGTGCTTTTTTTTTTCTAACGGTGGTGCCAGCCTACCCTTGTGGATCCCAATTTCCTTTTAAAACAGACAGCATATTCTAACTCTAGCACATAAAGAAAATAAGACAAAAAATGTTTTCTACTTGGAGAAAATGTATTGAATTTTATTATAAACCTACTGAGATAGCAACACTCATGGAACCATTTAAATATACTTCATGGTATTGCAAAGAACAACTTTTAGGTACACTTGGAAAGCTTGAGATATCTGCTCCAGGTTCTTAGTCCTAGTCTTTAATAACGCTATTGAGGTATGCCATGGAGCGTAGTTTGATATAGTTTGCATTGAAAATGCATTGAACTATCAGACATCCCACATTGAATGACTGATTGGTTGTATGATCTAAATGTTTTAAAGAATTCTTGTTGCAGGAATTGTTACTTGGGAATGGGATGGGGTGGGAGGAGGTGGGAGGTTTATATAAAAATAAAACTAAAACAAGAAAAACTGGAAAATGCTATGGTGAATAGACAAAAGTTTGGAAAATATTTGTATTTTGATTGTCCAACTGGAAAAGTCTGTTCATTGTAAATGACCTTTGTTCAATAAAAATGTATTTAAAAAAAACAAAAAAACAGGCAGCATTTTTCTGGACTTACCATGAAGCTGAATATTCACCTCACAAGGCAGGAAAATGTATCCCTGTGATGTCCCATGATGACGAGTGTTTCCTGATCCATCTTCCTGCTGGCAGGTATACGGCACGCGGCATACGGAACTAGAGTTTAAGCGGTACTTAAAGTATCTTGGTACTTAAAGATCCGATTTTCGTGACGGTCGTTACCACTGATCGGCGCCAAACCTCATTCGTGTAATTGCGCGACTGTACCCGGGGCGTGAGTTTGTGAAAACGATTGCTCGTTACTTAAAAAAACGCTAGTTGTCTGGAAAATTGTTAGAAAAATTGCGTAGTGGGTAAGGGACTTAAGGCCTCTTTCACAGTGCAACGTTAAAGTTGCACGTTAGAAAATGTTTCAACGCAGACTAACGCACAGCAATACTAAGTCTGTGCGACATTCACAGTGCACATGTTGCGTTTGTGTGTAAAGTGTAGCGTTTTTAGAAAGTGCTGCATGCTGTGCGTTATACATGTTATTAGCTGCGTTGGACTGTTTGCACATGCTCAGTAATGACTTGGAAGCATACTTTTCATTGCCTGTATGCTCTACTGTATGCGACGATTACAGGGCATTAACCATTTCCGCTGCCTGGACGTGAAGCTCACGTCCGGGCAGCAGCTCTGCATCGCTTCCGCGCTTGGGCGCACCCCCGCGTCCCCGTTGTGTCCCCCGATAGCCCTGGGATCAGTGAAAGGGAACATAGTTCCCGATCACCGATCCCTTTCCCCCGCAGAAAAACCAAAGAGCTCACCTGTGAGGCTTCCGCATCCCCCTTGTACTTCCGCTTAGCGAGAAGTACAAGGAGGGAAACCAAAAATGAAGGTGGCCATCTTGTGGCCAAATAGTAAAACTACAGCTACACATTTTTTACATTACAATTTACACAGATAACAACATTAAAAATTACCTGTTTATGTCCCACACCAAAATATTGACCAAATAAAAATTTTAATGGAAAAAAAAATACAATTAAAAAAAAAAAAAAAAAAAGACATACATAGTTTCCTAAGGGTCTGAACTTTTTAAATATGCATTTGAAGGGGGTATACTACAAACATTTTTTAAATTATAAGCTTGTAAATAGTGATGGATGCAAAACGGAAACAATGCACCTTTATTTCCAAATAAAATATTGGCGCCATACATTGTGATAGGGACATAATTTAAATGGTATAATAACTGAGACATACGGGCAAATAAAATACATAGGTTTTAATTATGGTAGCGTGGATTATTTTAAAGCTATAATGGCCGAAAACTGAGAAATAATGAATTTTTTCCATTTTTTTCTTATTAATCCTGTTAAAATGCATTTACGGTAAAGTGGCTCTTAGCAAAATGTACCACCCACAGAAAGCCTAAATAGTGGCGGAAAAAAAACAAGATATAGATCAATAAATTGTGATAAGTAGTGATAAAGTTATTAGCGAATGAATGGGAGGTGAAAATTGCTCCGATGCATAAGGTGAAAAATCCCCGCGGGCTGAAATGGTTAAGTTGTGTTGCGACTTTTTGGGGGCGTTGCGTTGTAATTTTGCGTTGCGACTTTAACATCGCATTAAAACGCAATGTCCTATTGTGAAAGAGGCCCAAGTGTACCCCATCAGTCTGCCTGGTGCCATAGTGGAAACCGTTCAGAGCAATTCTGTAATAAAACTTTCAAGGGCAATGTAGTGAGAAGAATATGGAGGCTGCCATATTTATTTTCTTTTAAACAATACCAGTTGCCTGGCAGCCCTGCTGATCTATATGGCTGCAGTAGTGTCTCATTAACACCAGACACAAGCATGCAGCTAATCTTGTCAGATCTGATAATATGCTTGTTCAGGGTCTAGTGCCAAAATAATTAGATGCAAAGGATCAGCAGAATAGCCAGGTAACTGGAATTTCTTTAAAGGAAATAAATATGGCAGCCTCCATATCACCGTTGCTTCAGTTGTCCTTTAAAGACTATAGAAAGTTTCTACTAGATCTAGTTACAGGTGAGAATCCTTCCTCTCTAAAACCATCATAGTTTGTCCTTACACAATCCATACTGAACAATAACAGCTAAAAGATGGGCCGCAATGTAAGTTTGTGACTATGGTGAGCCAGGTGATAGGTAATCGGTTTCAAAGTTCAGCTATTATTAGTATATATAACTGTTAATTCTTTTACATTCATTAATCTGCTACAGCCACGAGGACCCTATTCATCTAACTTTTCTTTCAGAGAACTTATATTCTAATTGCATTTTAATTATGTTCAGTGTTCAGTGTACATTTAAATAGTGTTTGGTACAGACAGTTCTTCTTTAAAACTGAAATTAAAGAATAAAAGACTTCCAAACCTGAACAGAGAGGTAATAGATAGTGCAACTGCTACATCCGTTCATAAATGTTGTTTGCCTACTCGTTGGGCTGATCTTCATTGGTAGAAAAACTAAAGTTAGGCATACAACATTAGCTCATTAGTGGTAGAATAGGCAATGATCTACCGTATGTTTACAGTATCAGTATCAGCTTTTTACCTAGTCACCACCTTGCACCAGTAGATATTAGCCAGGAGTTCACAAAAGCAGTTATTGCTCATGCACTGCTCCAGTTTGCATCCCCTGCACTCCTACTGGTATGGTTAAAGGACCACTATCGCAAAAATCGTAAACTTTTAAATACATTTAAACACATACAAACAAATCCATTTTTCTTCCAGAGTAATATGTGCTATAAATTACTTTTCTCCCATGTTGCTGTCACTTACAGTAGGTAGTATGAGTCAGAGAGAACAAAGAGGTGTTGGATTAGTCCACCTCCACTTGGGGGGTTCTCAGGGTTTTCTTTATTTAAAAGAGCTCTTAATGAACGGCAGTTGCTCTGTCCAACTGCCAAAAGGTGTACAGCTAGCAGGGAGGCTGGCCAGCATCTTTGTATAAATCCTTTTCAGGAAGTGTCTATATAAACAATAAAGAGAATTCTGAGAATCCCCCATGAAGTGATGGACTAGTCCAAAACCTGTCGGTTCTGTCAGATTTTTAATACCTACTGTAAGTGACAGCAACATAGGAGAAAGGTAATTTATGGCTCATTTTTCTCTGGAAGAAACATACTTTTTATTTTGTATGTGTTTACATGTACTTTACATGTTACCATTGTTCACAATAGTGGTCCTTTAATACAAAGAACAAGCATGTCAAATCAATTGCCAATTGAAAATTGAATCAAATATTGATTGGGAGTCCCCCTTTTATTAGTGATAAATGTGATGTTTCTATGAAATCTAATGCCTAACCTGTTTAAAAAAAACAACAATGTATATGCATTGAATATAAATTGGATTATTTGATTAAACTAACTGCATGCTTGTTGCTGTGTTATATAACATATACATATATATATATATATATATACAGGCATATAACATAGAAACTACTGTTGCAAAAATTATCAGTGTAACATCCAGGAGGCTGGCAGAGTTTGTAAAGATAGTAAAGCCTGGTAATCCCTGTTCCTTATGACCCTAGATTATGTCTATTTAAGTTACCCGCTGAAATAAGATGCAAAACAGAATTATGCCTATTTAAAACTGAAGGTATGTGTGATTATTCAGGTTTGAGTGAGTATATGAGGTGTCACAATGCATCACAGTTGAATATGCAAATCATCCCACTGAAATGAGTACAGACATGTATCAAATCTGTACTCAAATGGGAAGAAAGTTCTTAAAGGGGTTCTGTGGAGTGTTTAAAAAACAAAAAAAACTAACACTTACCTGGGGCTTCTATCGGCCCCCTGCGGGTGTCATGTCCTCCTACGAGTCTTTGTACTCCGCCGCCGGACCTGGTCTAATTATTCGTCAAACTAGACGAATACTGCGCGATCCCGCTTGCATCTCTGGGAGCTTACTGCGCAGGCACAATATGAGAAAACCTCGTACTGCGCCTGTGCAGTAAGCTCCTGGCAGGAGTGAGTACGCGCGCAGTCACAGTTGTATTTGAAGAATAATTGGACCGGGACCAGCGGCGGGGAACGGAGGATCGTAGGAGTACAGCGCAGGACATGACAGCTGCAGGAAGCCGATAGAAGCCCCAGGTAAGTGTCAGTTTTTTGTTTTTTAAACTCTCCACAGAACCCCTTTAAATCAGGGCTAACTCTACTGTCTCCACTTGTATAGAGTGGATTTCCATTGTCAATAAGGTCTAACTTTCTATAAAGCAACACTAGCCTAGGAATACCCCAGGGAAATTTTATAAGAAAGTGGTATTGATGGATTCAGTCCACAAACACACTGGTGTGACTAGACAAGGGTTCTGTGGTCTCTTTGTCAGATAGGCTGATAAGAAAAAAGGCAGCCAGGAATAGCAGTGTGCGTGTTTATTCTGTATGAAATCATTGCTTTAGTTTAGGATAAACTGACATTGCTTTTCATTGTTAGTGCATGTTTCTAGCTATAATTGTAGTTTTTTGAGTTATTAATCTTTGTTATTTCTTGAAGAATGTCCCATTGGGCATTTTGGAGTTTTGTATGCCAATGTATATCTATACTTGATTGCTGAGTATTCAATAAACTTGCCACACTGAGCAAAAATCAAAACACCACCCTCTTTAACCCCCATGCTTTCCCCTGCAATAGTTCAAAATAACGTAAAAAAAAAAACATTCCCAAAAGAACCTTTAAACCACTTTAAATGTCAAGGTAATGTGATTAGTGCTGTACTTGCCACTCAAGTTCCAGATCTCTGTGTCATCTGAATGTTTATGAATATGAAGGACTAGACCAGAGTTCTCCAACCTTGTCTTCAAGGGCCACCAACAGTACATTTTTTTGCTGGAAACCGCAAACATTCACAGGCTAGGTAATTAGTGTCCCAGAAGAGCTAATTATCTACCTCTGGATTTCTGAAAAACATGCACTGTAGGTTGGCCTTGAGGACAGGGTTGGGGAACACACAACTAGACCACCCTCCTGGTATGATGGTTGGCTTATAAATCACTGCTGGACTAGCATCCTCTCCCCGAGCTGTGCAAAGCCCTGAAAACAATAGTTTGATAGATATGACTTCTAGATTGTTTGCAGGTTCTTTTCAGGGTTATAGAAAATCTGTGCTGGGAAGGTATGGTGGCTAAGGGTCATCCATTTCTGTACCTGGCCTTCAGCTTTGAGCCTTTACAAATATATACATGTATTCACAATTTCACTGTGGTTTTTAAGTGTCAACTACATGCCAAAAGCCATAATACTGTAAATAAAGAATATTAAACATAGCCACTAGGAGACCTATTGCTGTAACTGTTGAATAACTTTTGTTGGAAATTTTGAAGGCATATTTTTGTACACATAAGAAAATTTCTCTTCAAAAGACATCACTGAGATAGTTTTAGCTTCACTCCATGTTGAATCACTAATGCGTAAGTTCAATTTTGTATTTTGACTAGGTATTGGAAATGTCAATAAGTGCACCTCCTGGAATGAGCACCGTTGGATTCCCTCATAAATGAAGTTAAGGTTTTAACATAGGATTGAGTGTGTTTAACAGTATTTTTGCTGGAGTTGTGATTACACAGCTGGGCCATGGTTTTAACAGCTTCCAATAAAAACAAAGAATAATGCTTGCCATTGAAAAGTGGGAATTTCATATTAAACTCTGCAAGAGCACTAACCGCAAACATTGGAGGGTTCATAGGCTCTACTGCAAGGAAATGTATACACATATCTTTCAAATAACTGCAATTATATTTATGAAAACTCTAGGATAAAATAAATGGACATTACTATAGCAAAAACCACTACAACTGAAGATCTACATCAGTGAAGTCAACTGTCATTTGTCAAGATCATGAACGTCCTACAAACACAAATTACATAAACCACATAACCCATTTCCACATGTTCAACAGAACAGGTTGTACTTACAAACTACTGCTGCAAAGTTGTTGCAAACACTATAGGAACTGGCACAGTGGTCTCTGTAGGAAGAGACTAGGCTAGGAAGATACTTGGGCCAGAGTTACTTTATTCTCAGTGAACCAGCCAAGGTCAAGCCTCTGAATTACATGAAGAAAATGGCACCACACTTTCCAGCTTAAGTTTCTGTAGAAGTACCAGCTTCCATATTTTGGGTTTCTGCTTCATTTGTTTCTCTAGAGACCATAAACATCATTCTGGCTTCCAATATCATTGTAAGATCCACTTTGAGTTATTTTGACTTTGCCTCCTCAGGCATTTGTCTACACTCATGAATATTATCGTAGGCATGTTGTGTGCTGGTTACGATATATCGATGATATATTTTGCGTATGGAGGGGGCCCCAGGAGGCCCTGGCGGTCTTCCTTAATGATCTTCATGAGAGCTGTCCGAGTATTCGGTTGACGGCGCATGTGCACCCCGATCGTGTTGCCTTCTTGGACACTATGGTAATCCGTTCTGGAATGACATTCCAAACTGATCTATTTGTCAAACCAACTGACCGAAATTCTTTGCTGGAATTTACCAGCTTTCATCCTAAATCTACCCGTGAACATATTCCGGGTGGCCAGTTGGGTAGAGTCAGGAGGATTGTCTCTAATCCTGCCGTCAGGGAGACCCGTATTGTGGAAATGAGGGATAAGTTTAGGCGTAGAGGTTATCCTGAATATACCTTAGATGAATTGCCTTCACGTAGGAAACGTTCTTCTGGGCCAAGACTCCCCTTTGTTTCCCGTTACAATACCTGCAGCAATCAGCTGGGGTCTATTGTGAGGAAACATTGGGGCCTCTTGAAAGAATCCTTTCCTCATATTGAGGAGTTCCGCTATCCGCCCCTTTTTTCATTTAAGCGGGCCCCTACAGTAAGAGATAAAATTAAATCTAGGCCTGTTATCCCTGCGGTGACCTCTAGAAGGGGCACTTTCCCGTGTTTAGGCTGCCATTTATGCAGCCATATTGTGAGGGGAGATACGTTCGCGCATCCATCCAGGTGTGAGAGGTTCTCTATACGGGGCCTCTACACCTGTAATTCTTCATATGTTGTATATTTGCTTAGATGCCCTTGTGGGTTGGTGTATGTGGGTGAAACCACACAACGGCTGCGCGAGCGTATCTCCTCTCACAAATCTGCTATTAGAACACTTAATATGGAACAAGCTGTTTCTCAGCATTTTACTGTATGCCGCCACACGGTCTCGCAACTGAGAGTTCAAGTCATAGATGGGGTTCCCAGCGACTTTAGGGGGGATAGAGCGAAGGATCTTCTCAGGAGGGAAGCTTTCTGGATTAAACGCCTGGGAGCACTGTGTAATAGTGGACTTAACAGGGACTATGATCTCTCTTTTTGTATCTAACTCCGTTGTCTTCGATACTTGGTCTAGCTTGGTTATGGGTGGAGGTTGGGGGGTGGCATGCTTGTGATATATTGTGATCCACAATCTCTTTCTTTTTTAGTGTAGGGGGTTGTTGGTTTATATCTATGGCTCTAATATTTGTAATGTGTGTCTCTTTTATGTGGTCGGGATGCAGATAGGATATGGGGGAACCTGTATTTTGACTTTTGATATTCACAGATAGGCCCACTTTTCATCCATTAATTTTTTATGGGTGAACATACTTTGGCTAATGTAGGTTAGCATGGTTTTTGATATCCCCTATTGTCATGCCATCATCACTTTGCATATTGTACGCTCTATATTTGTGTACATATTTATTGTGCCTTTTTGCATTTTTTCTATTTCCCATTTTTGGGATTCATGCGGACATTTTTACGCATGCGCAGACACTTGTACGCATGTAATCATGCGGATTTTTGTCGCGTATATTTACGTTTACGCATGCGTCAATGCGTACGTCATGATGTCACCATGACGTTCCAGGAAGTGTTTTGGCATGGCACACGGGGAGTGAGCTGCAGTTCCCCATCAGGTCCTCTACATTTTTGTCAGTTGGAAGGAGGAGGTAAGGGAATATTTGAATTGTTGGGTCTGACAGCGATTGGCTCTTTATCTTAGTGGGTGTAGCTTACTTGGCTTTCTTGCAGTTCCCCATCAGGTCCTCCATATACCCTGCATCCTGATTGGTTATGTCGTTTTGACAGCTAGTATATATAGGAGTAGCAATTGGATTGTATTTCAGAGAGAGCCTGATACAGCTTGAGGAAGGACTTTGTCCGAAACAGCGTCTGTCGCTGCTATGGCTATCTCTTTGTATTTCTTTTAATAAAAGAGCTATACATTACTGACGTGGTGCTGTGGACTTCTCGTGTTGGAACAGGAGGAGGCGCAGGAGGAGAAGGCCACGCTTTGTGAGACACAACAACCCAGGCCTTGCATGAGGACAAAAAGCGTGCGGATAGCATGCTTTGTACCGCCATGCAGTCATAAATGTAATAAAAATAAGTGGTTCAATAAACAGGGACCACGCGGCAACGCTAACCCAGCAGCAGCAGACGTGATGGAACAGGAGCAGGCGCAGGAGGAGAAGGCCATGCTTTTTGAGACACAACAACCCAGGCCTTGCATGAGGACAAAAAGCGTGCGGATATAGCAGCAATGCTTTTTGCCGCCATGCAGTCATAAATGTAATACAGATGAGAGGTTCAATAAACAGGGACCGGAAACGCTACACCATCCCAGATGTTCATTGGTCATGTTACTTGGTTGGGGTCCTGGAGTGTTGCGTAGTCATTTCCAATCCAGGATTGATTCATTTTAATTTGAGTCAGACGGTCTGCATTTTCTGTGGAGAGGCGGATACGCCGATCTGTGACGATGCCTCCGGCAGCACTGAAACAGCGTTCCGACATAACGCTGGCTGCCGGGCAAGCCAGCACCTCTATTGCGTACATTGCCAGTTCGTGCCAGGTGTCTAGCTTCATGCCCGGTTTTAGGTCCAGCGGTGCCAGCCACAAATCCGTCTGTTCCTTTATTCCCCTCCAAATTTCCTCCCCTGTGTGCTGCTTATCCCCAAGGCAGATCAGCTTCAGCAACGCTTGCTGACGCATGCCAACAGCTGTGCTGCACTGCTTCCACGATCCTACTGCTGCTGGTGCTGGGTTAGCGTTTCCGGATGAGGTACAGCTTTGAGATGCGTTGGAGGAGAAGGAGTCAGAGAGGTAGGTGCTGCTGTTGTTATCCAGTGGGAGGGACGGCGGTGCAGCTGTTTGCGGCGTGGGCAACACCCGCGCCGTAGCAGGTGAGGAATCACTGCCAGGCACCACAAGGTTCACCCAGTGCGCGGTAAGGGAGATGTATAGACCCTGGCCGAACGCACTCGTCCAGGTGTCAGTGGTGAGGTGAACCTTGCAGGCAACGGCATTCTTCAAGCTTCGGGTTATTTTGCTGACCACGTGCTCATGCAACTCAGGCACTGCTGGGAACCACGTAACGTGGGATGGCCACTGACATCATGCCCTTGAAGCTGTTTGTCTCCACCACTCGATATGGCAGCATTTTGCAAGCCAGAAGCTTGGCTATGCTGGCTGGCTGTTACTGCCACGGCCCGGGGGTCATTTGCTGGCAATTTCCTCTTGCGCTCAAACATCTCAGAGACAGACAACTCAACCGTAGGGCTGCACACCGAAGGGCTGTTGGTTGTTGTGTTTGATGAACACTGGGAGACCTCAAGAGCACTAGTCCGGAAAGTGACAGTGTCAGCATCGTCTGATGTTTGTGAATGTTGTGAACCACGCAATGGCTGGGCTACTGCTGCTGCTGAGGCGGGTCTGGTGGTGAGTCTGGTGAACCCAAGGGAGGCAGTGTTGCTGGTGGTACCCTGTCCTGCCGCGTTTGCCCACAGAGTGGGATGTTTGGATAGAATGTGGCGGCTCATGCTGGTGGTGGAGAGGTTGTTAATACTTTTCCCCCTGCTCAGGCGGGTCTTGCACACCTTGCAAATCGCCATGGTAACATCCTCAGTGCAGTCTTCAAAGAAAGCCCAGACTTTGGAGCACCTGCCTTGCTGGCGATTTCTGTTTGCGCCTCTTTTGCCTCTCACTTGAACTTCCATGCTTGCGGTGCCTGAAATTGCGCACCGCCTACCTTGTGGCACAAGGCGAACTCGTGCAGCAGTGGTTCCTCAACAGACTCATCTGTGCTGCTGCTACGACGGCGATGTTCTCGTTCACAAACAAAATCTGGGTCTATGTCCACATTGTCCATACCCTCCTCTTCCATCTCCTCAAACTCGTCATATGTCATTGTGGGGGGCCGCCGCCGTGGAGTAGAGCTCCCCAGAACAACCTCTGCGCAGCTCACTCCAACGTCGTCTGGTTATCTGGCAGTTGTGTGCGTGGTGTCGCTGCCGGTTGTGTCAGCTTTGTGCCCACTGGCTCCTTGTAACTGGCTGAGGACTCGGACCTCGTGCGTGATGTGCTGGTGCTGCTTAACCCACTGCTGGACGCTTGAGAGGTCATCCAAGTAATTATCTGGTCCTGTTCTTTTGGATCTGTGAGGCTTGTTGTCCTGGACAACATGGGCGGTATTGAGTGGGTTTTCTTGGGTGCTCCCCTGTGGCCTGTACGTGAACCGTCAGGGGAAACACCTCTTCCCTTGCCCCTCCCTCTTTCACCGGATTTCTTCCTCATTTCACTTATCCTTAAAGTACACGCTGACTGGCAGCAGTACAGTGGCAGTACAGAAATGCTATACAGTGGTGGGTGAGCGGTGTACCACTATTGCCAGCAGCGACACAGAGCACAATGCTATACAGTGGCGGGTGAGCGGTGTACTACTGTTCCCAGCAGACACAGAGTGGAAGTAAACACAATGCTATATAGTGTGGCTGAGCCGTGTACACAGAGTGGCATTAAACACAATGCTATATAGTCTGCTATATAGTCACCCCGAACAGGGTGATGTTCTGCAGAACCCGAACAGTGGCAAACACTGTTCGCCCAACACTACTGGGAACGCAGATTTTAGTACCTAAACACACGATACAACATGTTTTCCGGGGTCGGACTCTGAGGCACATACAGATGGTCCCGATCATCATCCTCATCATACAACTCTTCTCCTGAGTCTGACCCACCCACCACCTCTGCCACCCCAACATCCCCAGACACAGACCCCTCATCGTCCTCAACATTAACTTGGGATGCTGGCCTGAGCCAGACCTCCTCCTCCACATCAGGCCCCATCATCTCCTCAATGGCAGCCCTCATTAATCGCTCTGGCCACGGACCGATGGACACAACGTTCTCCTCCGGGGAGGGCTGCTGCTGACCACTAGCTGCTGGGGTGGATGTTATAGCTTGCGTGGGGCGTTGGCTGTTGCTGTTGTTGGGAGTGCTGCTCACAGCGAAGGTCTCTGGGGAACTCATGTTGAGCTCATATAGTGGTTGACGGTGAGTGGAGTATTACTGATCCCAGCAATATACACACTGACTGGCAGAGTACGCAATGCTATATAGTGTGGCTGAGCGGTGTACACAGAGTGGCAGTAAACACAATGCTATATAGTCTGGCTGAGCGAGCGGTGTACTACTGTTCCCAGCAGAATCAGAGTGGCAGTAAACAATGGTATATAGTCTGGCTGAGCAGTGTACACAGAGTGTCAGTAAACAATGCTATATAGTCTGGCTGAGCGGTGTACACAGAGTGTCAGTAAACAATGGTATATAGTCTGGCTGAGCGGTGTACACAGAGTGTCAGTAAACAACGGTATATAGTCTGGCTGAGCCGTGTACACAGAGTGTCAGTAAACAATGCAATATAGTCTGGCTGAGCGGTGTACACAGGGTGTCAGTAAACAATGGTATATAGTTTGGCTGAGCGGTGTACACAGAGTGTCAGTAAACAATGGTATATAGTCTGGCTGAGCGGTGTACACAGAGTGTCAGTAAACAATGGTATATAGTCTGGCTAAGCCGTGTACACAGAGTGTCAGTAAACAATGCAATATAGTCTGGCTGAGCGGTGTACACAGGGTGTCAGTAAACAATGCAATATAGTCTGGCTGAGCGGTGTACACAGAGTGTCAGTAAACAATGGTATATAGTCTGGCTGAGCGGTGTACACAGAGTGTCAGTAAACAATGCAATATAGTCTGGCTGAGCGGTGTACACAGGGTGTCAGTAAACAATGGTATATAGTCTGGCTGAGCGGTGTACACAGAGTGTCAGTAAACAATGGTATATAGTCTGGCTGAGCGGTGTACACAGAGTGTCAGTAAACAATGGTATATAGTCTGGCTAAGCCATGTACACAGAGTGTCAGTAAACAATGCAATATAGTCTGGCTGAGCGGTGTACACAGGGTGTCAGTAAACAATGGTATATAGTCTGGCTGAGCGGTGTACACAGAGTGTCAGTAAACAATGGTATATAGTCTGGCTGAGCGGTGTACACAGAGTGTCAGTAAACAACGGTATATAGTCTGGCTGAGCGGTGTACACAGGGTGTCAGTAAACAATGGTATATAGTCTGGCTGAGCGGTGTACACAGAGTGTCAGTAAACAATGGCATATAGTCTGGCTGAGCGGTGTACACAGAGTGTCAGTAAACAATGGTATATAGTCTGGCTAAGCCGTGTACACAGAGTGTCAGTAAACAATGCAATATAGTCTGGCTGAGCGGTGTACACAGGGTGTCAGTAAACAATGGTATATAGTCTGGCTGAGCGGTGTACACAGAGTGTCAGTAAACAATGGTATATAGTCTGGCTGAGCGGTGTACACAGAGTGTCAGTAAACAATGGTATATAGTCTGGCTGAGCGGTGTACACAGAGTGTCAGTAAACAATGGTATATAGTCTGGCTGAGCGGTGTACACAGAGTGTCAGTAAACAACGGTATATAGTCTGGCTGAGCGGTGTACACAGAGTGGCAGTAAACACAATGCTATATATAGCGTGGCTGAGCGAGGTGCACAGTGGCAGTACACACAATGCTATATAGTCAGGCTAAGACGTGTACACAGAGTGTCAGAAAACACAATGCTATATATAGCGTGGCTGAGCGAGGTGCACAGTGGCAGTACACACAATGCTATATAGTCAGGCTAAGCCATGTACACAGAGTGTCAGAAAACACAATGCTATATATAGCGTGGCTGAGCGAGGTGCACAGTGGCAGTACACACAATGCTATATAGCCAGGCTAAGCCGTGTACACAGAGTGTGAGAAAACACAATGCTATATATAGCGTGGCTGAGCGAGGTGCACAGTGGCAGTACACACAATGCTATATTAGTCAGGCTAAGCCGTGTACACAGAGTGTCAGAAAACACAATGCTGTATATAGCGTGGCTGAGCGAGGTGCACAGTGGCAGTACACACAATGCTATATTAGTCAGGCTAAGCCGTGTACACAGAGTGTCAGAAAACACAATGCTATATATAGCGTGGATGAGCGAGGTGCACAGTGGCAGTACACACAATGCTATATTAGTCAGGCTAAGCCGTGTACACAGAGTGTCAGAAAACACAATGCTATATATAGCGTGGCTGAGCGAGGTACACAGTGGCAGTAAACAATGCTATATATAGTGTGGCTGAGCGAGCGGTGTACTACTGTTCCCAGCAGCGACACACAATGACTGGGGGGGACCCTGGCTAGCGTGGCTGGAGAGCGAACTACCCTGCCTGCCTACCCAAAGCTAAACCCACAGACAAATGGCGGAGATATGACGTGGTTCGGGTATTTATTTACCCGAACCACGTGACCGTTCGGCCAATCAGAGCGCGTTCGGGCCCGAACCACGTGACCCGTTCGGCCAATCACAGCGCTAGCCGAACGTTCGGGGAACGTTCGGCCATGCGCTCTTAGTTCGGCCATGTGGCCGAACGGTTTGGCCGAGCACCGTCAGGTGTTCGGCCGAACTCGAACATCACCCGAACAGGGTGATGTTCTGCAGAACCCGAACAGTGGCGAACACTGTTCGCCCAACACTACCCTTACCTCAGCCTGTCTACTGGTTTTACTGCTAGTTGTCTCCCATGACCTCCAGCAAATCCAATAATGATCTTGCTGTTTTCTGCTCCTGTACTACATAGTAGATCCTGCTGCTATCTTCTGCCACCCAGATCATGCCAACCAGGTAGGTGAGACGAAGAGTCCATCTTCTTTGCCTAACATCTGACACTAGTGTGCTGTCCATGTCTACATCTTGGTTACTGAACTGAACTGGAATAACATGTTGCTGAAAATGTTTTGGCAAGGAGTATTTAGGGTAAATTTATTGACCTAAATCTCCCAGCCACTTTGAATGATCAAATATCTTTTGGCATAATGATATAGATCAATTTTCAAGGAAGGCCATTGGAATGAATATTACAGCAGGATCTGCTGACCCCAGCACCAGTGGTTGGCAATGGCTCTCTCTCAAGATGCCGAGTCTGACTATTGGTCTTTACCAGAGCGCCTCACAAAGGTTGATGTTCTGCTACCCCTAGCTGGCAACGGACTATTTTGCTGTGCCACCAGGTCACTATCCCTGGCATCACTCCACTAAAGCTGAAGAGAACAGGAAAGTCCACAATTAGAGACTTGATGGAAGTGTCAAATTAATTTAACAGACTCAGGGAAAGGATGGTGGCAATCAAGACAAAGTCGGTAAACAGGCCAAGGTTTGTGTTGGCGGCAGACAAAACAAAGTGATTAATCAAGCTAGGGTTGGTGTAGGGGGCTAACAGAGCAAAGTCCAGATCCAGGCTCAGTGGCAAACCCAGGATTTTCAAGGTGGGGGGGGGGGGGGGGGGGTATTCCTGAAAGGTCTTCCTTGCCAAGCAAATTATAATATAGTATAATAATATGGTAGGACGTCATGCTGTTGTACACATAATGCAATTTCCTGTCCGACTCACAGGATCTGACAATTATTGCCTAAATGTCCGACCTGCTCCTGATCATTAACGGGATCCATCAGGAGCTGTTTGGATACAGATAATAATGAGGAAAGCCGACATTGGTAATAAAGGGGAAAGTGAAGCATTCACACAGCAGGGCACTGAGCTCTGCTCATACCTGACTCTGTTAAGTTCCCCAGAGCTGCTCCATGCTCTGTACACATGCTGCTGCTACATCTAAAGTCAACTGTAGCAGGGAAAGAAAGAGGGCATGCTATGTGCTGCAGGATGCCTGTAGATATTCTGGTGTCTCAACTTGTGCCTGTTCCCGAACACTGCACCAGCCCCGGTCTGAGGGGGGATTCTGGGCAGCTGTAATCCCCCCTGCGTTTGCCTATGAGGCTGAGGTCAATAAAAGAGTTCAAGCAGAGGGCAAGGTCAAAACGATCCAAGTCATCAATGTGTATTTGCTAGATATTTAACTGAACTTAAGAACTGCAAGGGGTTTAAATATACTTGCCACGTTCAATGACCACCCACAAGTGCATTGAAACCACGTATTCCATCTCTGTAGAAGGTTATGTACACCAATGTGACAAAGAATGGGCAGGCATGTAATACCAAGAGTGCGAACCAATGGATGGCAATAATGTGACAGTATTTTTATCAAAAGGCTAATAGCAGTTACCTCTGGTATACCAAGGAGCGACATAGCAAACATAACTTTCCCCAGATACCATCAACAGCTAGAGCCTATGACAACAGGGGCAAGATTCTCTAAGCTGTCCAAGTTCATTACAATATCATCACTTCAATCTCATTTATTAAGTACTTGTTATCAACACAAGACTCCCCTTTGCCTCTGCTAGCAGCAGCTTTCTGCAGGGCCATATTTTCAGGAAGGGTTTCTGGTGTTCTCCACAGTGCCAATCACTATTCTATCCCTGAAAGGATCAGTTCTTTAGGTAAAATAAGTCATTCCCATGTGAGCCCTTAGTATTAAGTCTACCATGATTTCACACTCATGCTCCTGTCTTGAGTAATTTTCTTGACTGTACAGTAGTTCTGCTTACTATCAAAACTGCTCTTCTAAGGTTTTACCTTGATCTGTCTGCATCAAGACAATCATATTTCCGTGTCTCCCACAGTTGTACTGGGATTTTGCCTGTGTATTCAGCAAGGAGCAAGTTCAACTTTGCCTTTGGTCTATGGGATGACGCCCATAAGACTATGGGTTTAATTTATAAAAAAAAAAAAATTAAATGTATAAATCTTTGATTCCAAGATATTTTATAAACATTTTCCCATCAAGATAAGATACCTATAAAATATACCTACAAGCTTTTATAATCATTACATATTTATTTAGAAAAACAAAACACTGTGGTCCCAAGCCTTATTGATACCTTATTGACTTGAGCAATATCAGGTTAAGAAAATATATTTTTTTAGAGTTTGACCAATGTGCAAAATGGCTTTCCATTTGATGCCTGGTGCCATGTCACTTTCTAGGACATGATATAATCTGGAGAGGAGGGAATGTTAATGTTATGTAGATGAAAGGTAGAGGTTAGTGTTAGACAGGAGAAAGCGTAGTAGACATTAGGTATAGGCCTGCATGTCTTACATTCTGAAGAAAACATTTTGTTAATCAACTCACCAGCCATGGTACGATGTACACTCTTATGCTGGGTACACACGATGAGATTTCCCGTTCGATTTGCGGATCGATTCGATTAAATCAAACATGTTTGATTGGATTTCGATCGTTTTTTTCATGATAGGTATGCAAAATCGACGGAAAAAAACGATCGAAATCCAATCGAACATGTTTGATTTAATCGAATCGATCTGCAAATCGAATGGGAAATCTCATCGTGTGTACCCAGCATTACATCTAATCTTGGCCACATCTATCGGCCACTTTCAATATTGGTCAGCCAATTAAGGAACTTTCCACAATTCTGGCTTTGGCTGAAACATATATATAATATGTATAAAGTAACTCTTTTACCTGAGTGAGCAAGGCCAGTTTTAGGTAAAATGCAGACCAGGGCAAACAACAGCAGTACAAACAACAAAGGCAGCATGTACCCAAAATAACACAGTTAGGGAGCTTGTCCTCCAAATAACATACCGTAATTAAGAAGAGGTGTCCTCAAAATAACAGGCAGTGTGTCTTTCAAATAACATTACTAAGTTGCTAGTGCATGCCTAAATATCTTGTTTTGACTGCTCTAGTATCCTGCTCTGTGACCTACCTACTAACAAACTTGCATCCCTCCAGTCTATACTGGACATGGCTGCTTGACTCATCCATCTTATTTCGCCCTCTTCACCTGCTGCTCCTCTCTGTCAAGCTCTTCATTAGCTGCCAATAAATCAGAGGGTTCACTTCAAACTTTTAACTCTAACCTACAACACTCTGCAACGCTCTAACCTACAGTCTCTCTCCGCAGTACATGGTAGGAGGAGTCAGGGATAATGAGATGAAAACAGTGTGATGATTGTGGGAGAAATACAATAAATAGAAGAGGAAGTATAAGGAATCCACCTGTGAGCGCCACTGAGACCCGGGCGGAATCTGAAACTTCCGGGTCTCGGCGCTTGTTCCTCGCTGCTGGCCCTGCCGGGGACTCACAGGCTGCACATGCTGATAGGCGGAGGGTATGTTTTCAGTACGCCCTCCGCAAAGGTAAACAATAGTCAGCTGATCTGCTCAGTTGACTAAAGCAGTTTCAGCTGACCTAGTGCTTGACAGGGCTGTGCTGTGTGATTGGTTGTGTGGAAGGTGGCAGGCCACTGTTTGGCTTGTGAATGATATTTAAATGTGCAGAGTGCTCCCAGTCCTTGACTGCGATAAGCATAGCTTTGGCTAGTTGCTGGGTGTGCACTCTTGATTACTGATTGCTGGACTTTGACCTTGCCTTGTATTTGACCATTCATGTCTGCTGTGATTAACCCTTGCTTGCTTCCTAGATATCCCTTGTCTGCTGCCTGGATTGACCCTTGCCTGTTTACTGGATATTCCCTTGTCTTGTCTGCTGCCTGGATTGACCCTTGCCTGTTTACTGCATACTCTCTTCTCGTGTATGCTACCTGGGCTGACCATTGCCTGATATTGGATACCTCTTGAATGTTATCTGGATTGTCTGTCTTCTGGGGACTTGCCTGTCATCCTTGTTACCACTGACTCTCCGCACTGATTGCTTGAGTTCCTCTGAACCCAGGTAATGACCTATGTGATACCTCTGAACTGTTGAACTGTGTTACTAGTCTCAGTAGTGGCTCCTGGTGGTATACTGTATCTGGCTTCTACGTCAGCTTGTATGCCTTGCTCGCCTAATTACTAATTAGGGCCAGCTAGTGGTGTGCCAGGTAGGGACAGTGTAGGTGTCAGTTAGTGGTGTGCCAGGCAGGGATAGCTTGGTGAAGAGCGAGACCTATAATCTGGGGCATACACGCTGACTCCTCAAATTATATCACCAAGCCTTACAGGAAGAAGAAGAAAAACTTGATGATGCATTAATGAAACCACTAGATTGTCTAACCACTTGGGGATTGTCAATCTTAAAAAATGTATTTAAAAAAACTTAAAAATGAATAGAACTTGTACATTGTAATAACGACTGAGGTTCAACATATGTTGAAACCATGCATACGCTCATAAAAATGTATCAATACTGCTGTTGTACAACCGATTCCAGTACAACACCAAATGTAAATGTGCTATTATAAAGTCTGCTACTTGTTTTCATGAGTAGTGAGAAATGCCTTGGCCAGCATTACGAACTTTACACCATATTTACAACAATACTGTCAGTTGTTCACAATTTGTGCTACTAAGGATGTTGAATTGTATCTGTAAATCAGCATTATACAGATGCGTTCACATTCTTTGACTGAATGGATGTTTGTTTTATCGGTGTGGAACATACACCTGTCACTCTGCGCCATGGGTGAGAAGGAGTTAAAGAAAGTCTGGGAAAGAGGGTTGGGCTAAAAAAAAAATATTATTTATCATTTAGAAGAATCTTTCATGTTCCCCCCTCCCTTTAAAACTTTATTTAACTCCTTCTCACCCTTGCAATCTGGTATAGCCGGGGTGGCTGAGTCAATCTGCATGGGGCTCCGCCATACTAACAATACCAGCTCACATTGTACATGATGTGAGAGCTGTGTAAGAGAGGGGCAACATAACCTCCCCATTCTACAGAGCCCTTGTCCAAATCACGGAAAGGAGGCTTTTCCCACCTCCGTTTCCCAGGAGCAGGTGGGGGTGCATTTGTCCTGGTGAGTGATACAGGTGAGGTCCCAGGTGGTTGGTGAAATCCAGCCTGCATTGCTCACATCTTTTTGAAGCTTGTAGAAAAGCAGATGAAAGGCAGTACCGGAAAGCCAGAAGCTAGAGCGTGCCCAGGCCCAAATCCCAGTGCCTCCTGGGGAGCACCAGATCCACACAACGCCTGGGGCCAGCACCGCTCAAATGTATTCAAAGCTCTTAAATAGTGAACAAATGGCACCAGGACAGACCACTGCTTCAGGACAAGCCCTTCTTCAAACTGCTTCAGCCATACATTGCTCACCTCTTTTTGAAGCCTGTAGCATACCACAGGTAATGTAGCTCGCAGGTCACATATTAGTGGTAGGTAGGGGCCTGGAGAATGACTGCCTGAGCTTCCCCTGCAACCACATTCCTATGTAAAACTGAAGGTTTCCTTTAGAGGTGTAATTCAGTTTAGTACTTCAGGTCTTAACACATTTACTGTGCCTTTAAAGTAAGAGTCCAAGGAAATTGAAAAAAAAGATCCACTTACGTGGGGCTTCCTCCAGCCCGTGGCAGCCGCCCTGTGCCTTCACCGCAGCTCCGGAGGCTCCTTGGCAGGTCGGGCTCCGGGTCGGCCTCTTCTGCGTTCCACGGAGCGGGTCACGTGGTCTGGTTGACGTCATCAGGATGGTACTGCACAGGCACAGTAGTTCTGCGCCTGCGTAGTACCATCCTGATGACGTCGGCCGGACCACGTGACCTGCGCCTTAGAGCGCAGAAGAGGCCGACCCAGAACCCGACCTGGTGAGGCCGGGTTCTGCAGCGGAGAAGACCGGGAGCCTCCGGAGCTGCGGCGAAGGCATAGGGCGGCTGCCACAGGCTGGAGGAAGCCCAGGTAAGTGGATATTTTTTTTTAAATATCCTTGGATGTTTCCTTTAAATTTGCTGACTGGCTTTACCCTAAGTGTTGCTTAATGAGTAAGCTTTGCCTTTCCTTGGGTTTTTGAAATGAAAATCCTGCTCAAGTAGGATTCTCATTGGTTAAATCTCTGGACCAATGGGGATCCCTGGCAGGAGGCTCAAAGATGTTTTGCCAGGGATCTCTGTATAGTATAGTACCAGAGAGCTGGTAAAAAGAAGCGGCGGGTGCTTCCGACAGCAGCAGTGGAGCAACGGGTGGTCCCAACGGTGGTGCAACAGATGACAAAAAGGTCAAAAGTCAAAAATGACTCCCTTTACCTATTTAAAAGACGGCTCCCTGATGCCCAATGATGCCGGAGGGACATGGGCAATAGATAGTTCTAGCCCATGTTTGACGGGAAGCATTGTGTGTGCCTCCATTGCATGAAGGGAAAATAACTAATCTAGGAAAGTTCTTTACCAATTTCAACATGTGGTCAGCGTTTTGGACGTGATCTGGAGATCTGGCAGGCGGCGCGCACAGAGAACCAGCCCGGTGGTCACGAAAGGGGGAGAGCCTGATAAAACCCATGCTCTGTTAAACAGATTTTAAAATGTAAGTGCACATCTATATTTTTAATGAATTATCAAGGCGGAACATCACTTCGCTGTCTTATTTTCTGAGGTGTGGCAGAGGGAAGGCCTTAATTGCCCCAAAAGTGCTGTAAACCCCTATAATTTAAGGGTCACATCATAATGGTGAGTTGCTCTCTGTAGGGGTGTGGTGGAGGCACTCACTGAGCAGTTAATGGATCCCTACACTGTCGATATAGACTGTGAACGACACCGTGGTGATTGGTTTGCACAGACATTTGAAAACTGTGAAGTGCATACAGAATTTTTTGGCTAGAAAGGACTGGTTGCATACTTATGTATGTTAAAATTGTAAAACTTTTTGTATTGAACCACCTGAGCTACACCCTCTTTATTGTATTTTATAGGGTTTTAGTGCAGTGTTTTGGGAAAAAAGTTCTTTACCACTCAGCCAGGCCAGCTTATCACTGGTGATACAGTATAAAGGACTTGCATGAGGCCTGTAATGTTACTTACATTGTAACTTTATGTAGTTTTAGAATATCAATACATATCATGTATATCAATACATGTGTTTTTCAGGTAACATATCACCATATCAAGTGTTCTTCACTGTAATATGTTTCAGTGTATACAGCAACAGCATCTGCCAAATCTGTCAGCATTGTCTGCAGTATTACATGATGAACACTGGGAAATATGCATGGATCCCACCACCCTACCCAACTACAAGCCCATCTCTCCCCTTCCCTTCTCCTACAAACTACTGGAGCGACATGTCCACTCAGAGCTGGTGCGTCACCTCACTTCTGATTTTCTCACTTCTGATCACTTCAAACACCCAACTGTTTGATCAGCACTAGTTTGGCTTCTGCCCTCATAATGCTGCAGAAACGGCTTTAGTTAAAGTAGTCAATGACTTATCCACTGCTAAAGCTAAAGGTTTCTACTTTATTTTCATCCTCAGCTTTTGATACAGCGGACCATCCTCTGCGTCTACAAATCCTCTCCTCACCGGGGATACAGGGTCTTGCTCTTGCCTGGCTTTCCTCTTATCTCTCAGGAAGTTCTTTCAGAGTTGCATATTTAGGCAACACATTTAGGCACTACCCCCACCCCTGCGCTCTCTCTGTCAGTATTCCCCAAGGCTCAGTCCTGGGACCACTCCTTTTCTTTATCTACACCTATGGCGTTAGGCAAGTTATCAGCTCCTTTGGCATCCTGTGAGAAAACGCGGAAAAGCCGCCGCGTGTACTCAGAACAAGGCGGCTGATTCCGCGTCCAACGCGGCGGTTGGCACGCATAGGCCTACATCTAGTAGTATGGCCGAACGCGGAGAAACCGCCGCATGCCTTGATAGCGGTGCGGCGGTTTCCTCATCCAATGCGGCGGGTGCTTTACATCACATGTCTGGTGTGGCTGGGACTGATAGTCCACACAGGTTCAGAAGGACGCGTGCGCGCGCTGAGAGGCAGAACTTATATGACAGCCAGAAGGGAGTCAGCTGACCAAGCCGGTCAGCTGACGGCAGTACCACTTCCCATTGGTCCAGCACTTAGGGGAGGCGCTGGAGAGTGCCTTGCTATATATACTGGGTGCTGGTCATTCTCTGGTTGTCTGCCGTTGCGATCACTACGTGGTAGTATTATCTGTGTTATTATCTAGACCAGTTCCTGGGTGTTGACGATCAAGGATCTCACACCTCAGTCTAGGGAAAACTGTATATTATCTGTTATTACCTAGACCAGTTCCAGGGTGTTGATGATCAAGGAGCTCACACCCATGACTAGGCATTGTTGAATATTTGTTATGACCTTCTGCTTTCCTGACTACTCTTCTGACCTCTGATTAGGTACTTCGCTATATCTGATACTCTGTTGCTGAACTCTGCTTGTCTTAGGATTCCGCATCTGTCTCCTGTCTCTGTCCCTGATCTGTCTGTCTGTTACCGACCCGGCTTGTCCGACCTTGAGAGCTATGTCCCCAGTCTAGAGATAGCTCACAGACCTGGGGGTGACACCCTTCCTTGGTGTCACTCACACTCTGTCCTTCCTACTCCTAGCCTGACTCCTCCCTCGGGAGAGTCTCAGGCTTACGGAAGGAACATGTTACTGTGCAGTACTCCTTACTGCTGTGCACCTGCTCCTCAGGTGCAGTCCTCAAAGTATTTCTGTTACACCAAACACTCTTATTACCCAGGTGTCCAGAGGTTAGAGATATATCTGATTATCGGTGATACTGCAGATGATCATCAATAATCGGGTATATATCTGTATTCTCGGTGATACTGCAGATCACCGGTAATCAGACCCTCTCTGTGTTACACCGATCGTTACACATCCATTTGGTTTCTGTGTCAGAAGTGCTTTTTATAGCTATATATTGCTGTATATTGGTATGTAAGCCTGCCCTTTCCAGTTGTAAAGATACCAGTGTTTCTGATAAATTTAAGAATGTAATTCAGGATGAGGTAAGATTTTACAGTCAAATATTTACTACAAAATTTATAAATGAATGTTGTAAAAATAAGCAATTTTAATAAATAGGTTACATATAATAAAAGTTCCTCTTAAAAAAAAAAAGTCATAAAATATAGCTTTGACAACATAACTATCCATGTTTTTCTCCAATGGCTTTATCAGCCCTTGAACAGCTGTGACAGTTATTCTTTTATGTTTTTTTATCTAGTTGAGTTAAGCAGCTATCGTTTTTTGTGAATTATAACTTTAGCTGGTATAGACATATATAATATGATAGAAATGCTAAATGTCATGTCATGTTGACAAAACAGAGAAATGTACCAGTGAAAGTTTTTCACACACATAAAATGAATGTCCTATATCGCCACCCAGTCTTTTTTATTTTCTTCTTCTATATTATATGAACGTGTATGTAGACTATCTTTGTTATCGTTTAAGTATAGTTTGTGCCTTCTGTCTCTTCATTTTACATTTCATCTACTAACAAGAAGATTCTCATGTCTGCAAACATAAAAGTACACCAGCACATTATCATCTATAAAAGTTACCTCATAATGCACAACTAATGCAGAACAGTTATTGAATATATAAATCATTCATCTGTGTCATTGAAAAACCAGGTCTTCGTCTTGAACAGTTTCTTAGCACACCTATAGCCTAAAGGTGGCCACACACAATACAATAAAATGATTCAATTTTAAGGCAATTCAATAATACGATTGGTTGTATCTGAAGTTTTTTTAATTCGCTTGAGAAATCTGAGTGTATTTCCTATCTTTTTTGATTGGAACTGTTTTTTTTTCTGATCAATTTTTATGAAAATGTAATGGTGTAGGGTAGATTGTCAATTTCTTAATGTATAGATGCAAGCCATTTTTTTATGGTTTGCAATCATTTTCTCATAATTGTGGAAAAATTTAACACATGTGATACATTGGTCAGGTTTTTCAAATGTTACAATCAATCAGAATCAATTGTAAGAATGTTAAGGTGGCTACACATGAATATCTTAAACAATAAAAAATATCCTATTTTACAGTAATTCTATAAATACGATTGGTTGTACAGAAAATATGAAGTTATTATTATTGTTTTTTTTTATTGTTTTTTTTTTTTGAGAAATCTGATAGGATTTCCCCTATTTTTCATTAAAAAAAGAGATTGGAAGTGGTTGATTTTTCGGATCAGTTTTTATGAAAATTGAATGGTGTAGGGTAGATTGTCAATTTCTTGATTTGTAAGCCCTAGCATTTTTTTCAATCATTACTTTCATAATTGGGGAAAAAATGAACACATCTGTGTGATCAGATTTTTGAACTGTTACAACCAATCAGAAAAAAATTGATTGTAATTTTTGAATTGAAAAGAAATATAAACCATTATGGCCCATATGCAATTAATGTTTTCTCCTGAGTCATCTCCTAGGAGATAATTTTCATATTGTCTTTAAAATAACTTTTCAGCATTTTAAAATCGCAAAAGTACCCAAACGTTAGTGAAAAAGTGCTATTAAAATTATTCTGAGTATTTTCTTGTTTGCTGGTGGTCTGAATGGCATTTTATGACAAGGTAAGAAAATATCATCTAGGAGAAAAAGGGAATTGCATATGGGCCTAGGTGGTGTGCGGCCACTTTTAAAGAGAGCAACAATCCAAGTTGCAGATGACCATTTCAGGTAGGTTTTTTAGCTTCAATGTATGCAAGGCATGGATTGATAGGACTCCATGGGAAGACTCACGAGGCAGAGGCATTACTCTGTACTCAGTAATGTTATGAAGAGACAGAACCACTAGGATTTTTTTACAGATGACCAGAAGAGACCAAAATCTCCCCTACTCAAAAAAAAAAAAAGTTGCAATGCATGTGTGAAGCCAAAATTCATAATAAATGCTTAAAGGACACCTGTAGTGAGAGGAATATGGGGCAGCCAAATTTATTTCTTTTTAACCACTTGAGGACCGTAGGTTTACACGCCCCTAGTCAGGGTTGCTCATCAGGACCTGATGATCACGGATAACCCATGATCAAGAGCATTTTTTCCACTATCCAAATTCGTGATCCGAATCGTGATTGCATCTCAATCACGAATTCAGATCCGAATGCACCCGAAGTCTGGTCCAAATCCGGCTGTGATCACTGTGATCACGGCCATTATTACCCGTTATTAACAGCCAAAACCCGCTGACTTTAACGGTTAATAGCAAAGCCCCCTTAAATGCCAGAATCACCAAATTTGCAGGTTATGTTAAGAAGGAGAGTGGGAGCACTGGGAATTTTTTTGTTTTCAAAATGACCTTATACTTTTTGAGAAAATCGATTTTAAATGTTCAAAGAAAAAAATGGATACGTTTTAAATGCCGGTCAATGACAGATCGTGGGAAATAATTCCCGCGGACTTTAGCAATTAATAGCAAAGTTCCCTTACATCCTAGCAACACCAAATTTTCTGGATATGTTAAAAGATAGTGGGAAACAATATTTAAAAAAACAACAACATTTTTATTTTTGGGGAATGTTCTGAGCGTGGGAAATCTAAAAAAAAATGGTGTGGGATCCCCCTTCCCGAGCCTCTGTAACCCCTCGTCACCCATGCAGGCTGGGATAGCCAGAATGCAGAGCCCCGGCCGACTGCGGCTTCACACCCTGAGCTATACCAGCCCGCATGGTCCATGGTATGGGGGGGGCTCCGGGGGAGAGGGGTGGCCAAGCCTTCCCCTCTCCCCCCGAGCCCTTGTCCAATCCATGGACAAGGGGCTATTCCCCACCTCCGGTGCCCCAGGAGGAGGTGGGGGCGATGACTCCATGGGGGGGGGGGGTTCAGGGTGGCATCTGGGAGTCCCCTTTAAGAAGGGGACCCCAGATGCCCACCCCCCTCCCAGTAGAAATGAGTATAGGGGTACAAAGTACCCCTTACCCATTTCCACAAAGGGTTAAATGAAATAATAACACAACCACGAAAAAAGTCCTTTAATATTCTTAATTAACCAGAAATACTTACCTGTACCTTTAAAAAAAATGTTCCCACGCCAATATCCTCTCGGAAATGTCCCACGGCAATATATCCTCCATCTTGCGATCTTCAATTAAAGAGAATCTGTATTGTTAAAATCACACAAAAGTAAACATACCAGTGTGTTAGGGGACATCTCCTATTACCCTCTGTCACAATTTCGCCCCTCCCCGCCGCATTAAAAGTAGTCAAAAACAGTTTTAAAGTTTGTTTGTAAACAAACAAAATGGCCACCAAAACAAGAAGCAGGTTGATGTACAGTATGTCCACACATAGAAAATACATCTATACACAATCAGGCTGTATACAGCCTTCCTTTTGAATCTCAAGAGATCATTTGTGTGTTTCTTTCCCCCTGCAGCTCACTAATTCCAAGCTGATTGTTTGTTTACTCTTGCAGACAGCTCTGCCCGGTTGTCTGTAATTCTGCAGTATGTGACTCATCAGTATGTGAACAGAGGATTTATCCAGCTTGTAAAAGATAAGAGAGCAGAGAAAAGCTGGCTAATGTAAATAACACACACACACACACACAGGGGAGTGTGCATAGAGGGGGCATGCATAGCAGATCACACTGAAGAGTTGGCAGCCTTCCAGACACAGGACGACAAGTCCGACAGGGGAAAGATAAGCTGATTTATTACAGAGATGGTGATAGTATAAAGTGCTGCAGTAAGCCAGAGCACATTATAATAGGTTTAGGAACCTGTAGGATGGTAGAAAACACAATGACATTTTTGTTACAAAGTCCCTTTAAGATCGAAGATCTCCCATGGCCACCAGCTATACTAATTATAGCATAGAATGCGTCGCCTCCCTCTGTCCTCCCCGCCTCCTCACCTGTCACCCTCACCTAGTCTGCCATCTGGTGCACCCATGGGTGCTAGGTGAGGGTGACAGGTGAAGGCAGGTGGAGAGAGACAGCGGGAGCCAGCAGTTATGCCTTTGCCCAGGATGCATTCTAAGCTATACTAACCAGTTCATGAATGATCCGGTTCTTTTTAATGAATCTAATGAATCAAATGAATCGGTTCAGAGCCGATTCATTCAATTCAATTCAATTCATGAAAGGGTTACTTGGCACCAGAGCCGGGACAAGGTCCTCCAGCACCCAAGGCTGAGACACCAAAGTGCGCCCCTCCATCCCTGCCACCCCAGCCATCACACACTGATTGCTATTAGACTAAGAGGCGCCACAGGGCCCACAACCTCCCCAACACCTTAATATCTAGTTATCTGGCTTGCAGTCACTGCCATGTATCCCCTTTTCTTATTTCTTTCTGCTTCAAACACAATTAGGAATGACAGCTGAATGAATTCTGCGCCCTCTCCTACAATGCGCCCTGAGGCTGGAGCCTCTCCAGCCTATGCCTCGGCCCGGCCCTGCTTGGCACTCGGCTGCGGCTCCAATATCGGGTCACTCCACCATACAGCAAAATTGAAATTCTCTCACCTGTTCTCTCACCTTCTCCTTTAATGCAGCTCCAACAAAACATGCTCACAGTAATACTGGGTGAAGAAACACATCAATGTACAATGAAGACATGGGGCCTGATTCACTATTCGGTGCTAACCTAGTTAGCACGCCTAAAGGCTTTGGGGCATGCTAACTAGGGTGCAAAGTAGTTAGCACGCACCAAGCCGAATAAGCAAAGTACCGCGTGCAAAACTTTGCGCGTAAAAAGGCGCCCTTATAGGCTGTTTGTTTCGCGCGCACCAGCCTTTGCTGTAACCTGTGAATAGTTGAATGCTTTGCCACATCCTCTTTGGGTTTGAGTCATTTTCAAAGTTTCAAAGGATATTAATATACATTTACAAAGTGCTGACACATTTTTCAAAGCCCTTTACAGAATACAATGAACTAACCAGTGTCTGTTAATCTAAGATGCTCACCATCCTAAATACTGTGTCTGATCTATTAACTACTTCAGAACCAACACACTTAACCCCCTTTCTTACCGGGCCAATTGTTACAGTTCCGTGATGCCTCTGCATGAGTTTAAATATCTCATTCAATTTTAGACCTATATCCGGTGTGATGGTCAGAGCAGATGTCTGCTTGTTTCAGGTCTGGATTTGAAGGAAAAGGTCCTGGATGTTGTCAATTGTTGCACATTTGCAACGCTTTCCTGTAGATTCGTTTGGGATCCAGGGCTGGCGTGTATTGGGAGAAGGGTGGGCCTTATACGCCACTCCTCCAAGTCCAGGCCTGAGTTTGGCAGAGAGGGGGTTAATGGATTCAGCTGTGTGAATTTGGATAAATGGCTGCATCACCCAGAATGCAGTGGGCTGTGTGTGGAGCAAGCAGGCTCTGGAAAGGCTGTGCAGCCGAGAGGGCTGCCAGGCCTGTAGCAGCAGGGAAAGCATAGATGAGTAAGTGCTGGAGGGGAGTGGGACTCTGGTACTGGTAAAGGAGAAGCCTGGAAAAGGTGAGTGGCCCAGGACTGCCATTAGGCCCGTGGCAGGGTGTCACTGAAAAGCCATTGTGGCTGAAGAAGGCTGTATATTTTTGTGATGTGCCTACAGTGTGATTACTGAATACCCAGAGTGGTTTATTTTGTTGATTACACCAGAGAGAAAATGTGTGCATCAACCAAGTGAACCTGACAAATCTGGCTTTGCAAATTTGGCCTATTGGCTAATCACGAGACATTGCTCATGCAAATATGCATTTGCTTTCGCATGCCTAAATATGCAGGGTCAAAAACAAAAACCGCAAAGCAATCGCCCTGCGGGAATTAGTTCATGCTACATTAGCACTATCCAGGGGCACCACGAGGAGGCTTCCCAATGCCCCCATACAACCGGGGGGTCGCGGGGGTCCCAGGCTCTCTCACTGCCTGGAAGTTGGAACCCACACAGCGGCACCCCGGAGGGGAAGGCTGGGGGGTGCAGGCGATCTCCCCAGCGCCGGGAAGAGCCGCCCGCACACACCTCCCAAAATTAAAAACAGGCACTTACCTTAAAGGGAATGTCCAAGCAAAATAAAAAAATGAGTTTCACTTACCTGGGGCTTCTACCAGCCCCATGCAGCCATCCTGTGCACTCGTAGTCACTCACTGCTGCACCAGTCCCCCGCTGGCAGCTTGCTGACCTCGGAGGTCGGCGGGACGCATTGCGTACATTTTTACGCATTCCCGCTAGTGCAGGAACATCAACACATACATTGTTACGCATTACTGGTTCATTGCGTAAAAATTTACGCATTGAACTAGTAACGCGTAAAAATGTATGTGTTAATGTTCCTGCACTAGCGGGAATGCGTAAAAATGTACGCAATGCGTCCCACCGACCTCCGAGGTCGGCAAGCTGCCAGCGGGGGACTGGAGCAGCAGTGAGTGACTACGAGGGTACAGGATGGCTGCATGGGGCAGGTAGAAGCCCCAGGTAAGTGAAACTCATTTTTTTATTTTGCTTGAACCATCCCTTTAACGTCCATTGCGTTCTGCTGCATGCGCATGACCTGGGCGCGACACATAAGGGGAGGAGAGGCGCAAACAGCCTGCTCCAGGGCTTTCACCTCCTAAAACAAGCCATTCACCACTTGCCTCCAAAGGAAAGAAAATGCAATGCTAATTACACCAGAGAGAAAATGTGTGCATCAACCAAGTGAACCTGACAAATCTGGCTTTGCAAATTTAGCCTATTGGCTAATCACGAGACATTGCTCATGCAAATATGCATTTGCTTTCGCATGCCTAAATATGCAGGGTCAAAAACCAAAACCGCAAAGCAATCGCCCTGCGGGAATTAGTTCATGCTACATTAGCACTATCCAGGGGCGCCACGAGGAGGCTTCCAAATGCCCCCTTTTATGTGGTTTATTTTGTTGCTGTTTCTGGACATTGTTGTGACTGACAATAAAGCCGTATTGTTTTATTTTTACACCAAGAAGACTTACTGTCTGGTGTGTTGTGACCCTTGATGGTGCTGACCTACTCTACCATTGAGTTAAAACTCCCAGAATATCACACCGAACACGTTTAGAATTGTTTCTTTTCAGGACAAATAAGGCTTCCTTTTGTATCAGTAAATATCTTGAAGCAAACCTGTAACTTGCAAAAAAGTTAGATACTTATCTAAGTAGAGGAAATCCTCTAGATGGTCCAGAGGCTTCCCATGTCTTCCTCAACCCCACCGCCGCTGGCCAGGACCCTCTTCTTGTTCTTGTTCACACTCCCCTCAGTGTATGAAAAACCACAAGTATGGAGAACATAGTCGACAAGCTCCTATCAGATATGTTCAGAGGGATCCTGCAATTTGGCATGGTTTTCCAAGATACCTGATCCCAAAATAGGAGTTCCTGGGCATTAAGGGATACTAGCACACTTTATCAAAAAAGTGTCTAAAAGAATCATAACCAATAAATCTGTTAACTAAAGCTGAAATATTGTTTGTATTCACCTTGAACTTAGGTCATCTGATACAATTGTTTGTGTTCCTTTCAGGTACCCTTAAAAAGTGTAACTATATGTTTCTGGAAACCCACTAACTGGACATTAATGATCAGGTGTGCTGGAAAGCCATGCCCAATTACTATTACCCACTGGAGCTGTCTACAACTTGGCTTCCCCATAAGGCAGAACAGGATGCTTGACAGGAAGCCAAGCAGTGTATTTCTACATGAGAAAGCTGTTCAAAACAATCAAGAAATAATGCATTGGGCGACCAAGATTGAAGTACTTAACAGGGCCTTAAAATAGTCACACAATATAAAATGGGGTAAGACATCAATATCCATGTGACGTTGATTGTTTACTACCTTACCCCTCTTGATATTAAATCAGGCAGTAAAGCTTCACTGTGTTAATTTCAAACATCCAGTCAAGTGCTGATTAAAACAAACATAGTCTGCTCCTCGCACAGGGGAGAACTGGGACTATTTGACTTGGCCCTTTGGGTGGGTTGCTCACTATTGTGGTTCTTGCTTTTCAGTGCCCTTTTGTGTTTCAACTTACCCCAGAATATGTTACAGCTTTCTTGTTTACCCTACAGTATGTCCTCAACTTTGTAGTACTTGCTAACCACAAATAGAGGGAGGGATCTTGGCCACCTATGATTTTTGGCAGATATTGTGAGCCACCTATGACTGCTAGCAAATATTGGGAACCATCAATGAATGATAGCAGATATTTGGGGCCACCTATGACTGCTTACATATATTGGGGACCACCTATGACTCCTGGCCTGCTGGCAGATATTGGGGACTATCTGTGACTGATGAACAGTATTTGGGACAATCTATAACTGCTGAAAGATATTGGGAGCAAGATATGACTGCTGGCTAATCCTGGGGCCACCTATGACTGCTGGAAGATATTGGGAGAAAGATATGACTGCTGGCTGATGCTGGGGCCACCTATGACTGCTGGAAGATATTGGGAGCAAGATATGACTGCTGGATGATACTGGGGCCACCTATGACTTCTGGAAGATATTGGGAGCAAGATATGACTGCTGGCTGATGCTGAGGCCACCTATGACTGCTGGAAGATATTGGAAGCAAGATATGACTGCTGGCTTATGCTGAGGCCACTTATGACTGCTAGAAGATATTGGAAGCAAGATATGACTGCTGGCTAATGCTGAGGCCACCTATGACTACTGGAAGATATTGGGAGCAAGATATGACTGTTAACTGATGCTGGGGCCACCTATGACTGCTGGAGGATATTGGAAGCAAGATATGACTGCTGGCTGATGCTGGGGCCACCTATGACTGCTGGAAGATATTGGGAGCAAGATATGACTGCTGGCTGATGCTGAGGCCACCTATGACTGCTGGAAGATATTGGGAGCAAGATATGACTGCTGGCTGATGCTGAGGCCACCTGTGACTGCTGGAAGATATTGGGAGCAAGATATGACTGCTGGCTGATGCTGGGGCCACCCATGACTGCTGGAAGATATTGGAAGCAAGATATGACTGCTGGCTGATGCTGGGGCCACCTATGACTGCTGGAAGATATTGGAAGCAAGATATGACTGCTGGCTGATGCTGGGGCCACCTATGACTGCTGGAAGATATTGGGAGCAAGATATGACTGCTGGCTGATGCTGAGGCCACCCATGACTGCTGGAAGATATTGGAAGCAAGATATGACTGCTGGCAAATGCTGGGGCCACCTATGACTGCTGGAAGATATTGGAAGCAAGATATGACTGCTGGCTGATATTGGGGCCACCTATGACTGCTGGAAGATATTAGGAGCAAGATACGACTGCTGGCTAATACTGAGAGCTAGTGATGGGCTCACGAGTAGTTACCTACTCGAGTTTGTGATTCAAATGAGGCTTAATTGTCTCAGCTGTGTGCATGAAAGACGGGGGGGGGGGGGGGGTTACTTACCCAGAATTCCGTCAGCTTCTATGCGTCTCAAACGTCTTGCACACAGCCTATGGAATGTGTTGCAAGACTCACTACCGCGCACATTTAATTATTTGTGTGGTATTTGTTTAAAGAGTAACTGTTAGGCATAAAATACACAATACAATCTCTATTGCAGGCTGATATTAGTGAAAAGGCTGCTGACCAGGCCACCTATGACTGCTGGAAGATATTAGGAGCAAGATACGACTGCTGGCTAATACTGAGAGCTAGTGATGGGCTCACGAGTAGTTACCTACTCGAGTTTGTGATTCAAATGAGGCTTAATTGTCTCAGCTGTGTGCATGGAAGATGGGGGGGGGGGGGGGGGGGGGTTACTTACCCAGAATTCCGTCAGCTTCTATGCATCTCAAACGTCTTGCACACAGCCTATGGAATGTGTTGCAAGACTCACTACCGCGCACATTTAATTATTTGTGTGGTATTTGTTTAAAGAGTAACTGTTAGGCATAAAATACACAATACAATCTCTATTGCAGGCTGATATATTAGTGAAAAGGCTGCTGACCAGGCAATTCAAAAGATTAAAATCATTCTTTTTCATTCACTTTTTTTTTCAGGCAGATTTTCTCTCCCCATGCCCTCAGGCTCTAAGAGCGTATGCGCGGCCGCAGAAGAGAAGTGACAGGCATGCTGAATCAGCCTGATTGGCTGAAGCCTCTGTCACTCACTTCTCTCCTCTATGATTGGCCACCTGGTCTCCCCTTCTCTCCGGTGGTCCAGCCGCTGTTAGAGCGCAGGGAGGGGGGGGCAGAGGCCATCTCCTGTCACTGTCCTCTGCCCCCCTCCTCCAGTGGCATATGCACGCCCCTCCCCCCCCTCTGCATTCTCTCTCTTCCCCGCACTGATCAATGGGGAAGGATAAAGGCGGCGCACACAGACTCACAGAAAAATGGTTCCACGTGCTGAAGTATCCTTCTATACTCTCTGCACTACTGCCGGCAGTTGTGTAGAGAATAGAGGAGAACTGCAGCGCTTGGATCCATTAGTAGGTGAGTCTGTGGCTGCTGAATTTATTCCTCCCCAATGTGCACAGTATCAGTGCGGGGAGGAGGGGGATGCGGGGGGGGGGGGGGGGGGGGGAAGGATATAGCCGGAGGACACAAGATGGTCCCTGCCATCCACAGCACTGTTCATATTTTACTGCAGGAGATTAACAGGAAGCAAAACGTGGAGACTACAATACAACTGTTATGTAAGTAGAGCAAATATTTATCTACTTATATATGTGTTGTTGTTTTTTTTTTTTGGGGGGGGGGGGGGCATTTTATACCTAATATTTGTTCTTTAAAGAGAACCTGAGGTGGAATATTATATTCATGGGACCCAGAGGCATGTCATGTGCCCAATGAATTGCCTCTGTGTCTCCCTATTGCCGCCGCCAGCCCCCTGCTGGTACCTCTTAAAATATCGCCAGACTAGCGACAATCTGCTTGTCGCTAGTCTGCTTTGTCTACCTGGCATATGTCAGCTCTGGGCAGGCGATGTTGGAAATATTATTGACACGTGCCAGGTAAACAAAGCAGGCTAGCCACTAGTAGATTGTCGCTAGCCTGTCGATATTTTAAGGGGTACCGGCAGAGCGCGCAGGGGGGGGGGGGGGCAATAGAGACACAGAGGCATGTCATTGTGCACATGACATGCCTCTGGGTCCCATTAAGATTTCAATATTCCGCCTCGGGTTCTCTTTAACCCATGCAAAATGTATTAGATTTGATGGCTGCCGAATATGCTAGCTAGCACTAGGCTAGCTAGTATAGGTGGCCAGCAACCCCCCCCCCCGATCCCCCAATCCAGCCGCTTATACATTGCCCAGCCTGGTTCCAGCTACTGCCGTAGCCTCCCCGCACAGCTCCGGTCTTCTCATTGGGGAGGATCGTACATGACATCGACGTCCTGCGCAGTCGCGATCCTCCCCACAGAGAAGACCAGAACTGTGCGGGGAGGCTGCAGAGATTGCTGGAACCAGGCTAGGTAATGTACAAGTGGCTGGATCGGGGGCGATCAGTGTGTGCTGTCCACCTATACTAGCTAGCCTAGTGCTAGCTAACATATTCGGCAGGCATTACATCTAATAGTTTTCTCCTGGGGGACTCCTAAAGGTGGCCACTAACGGTCAAATTTCTAGCGAAAAATCGTTTGAGCGATCAGAAATTCTGATCGGACGAAAAATCGTTCACTACACCATCAACTAACCAATCATTGTTTCCTATCTATCAAGACCAACAAGAAAATCCAAATTTTGGTTCAAAGAAAATTAAATCGGACGATTGTTTTTATAATCATTCATCATCGATTGTGCCTATCAACTGAGATTATTTACAGCCAATCCAATCAGAATTTCTGATCGCTCGAACGATTTTTCGCTAGAAATTGAACCGTTAGTGGCCAGCTTAAAGAGACACTGAAGCGAGAAAAAAAAATGACATAGTGAATTGGTTGTGTACTATGAATAATTACTAGAAGATTAGCAGCAAAGAACATATTCTCATATTTTTATTTTCAGGTATATAGTGTTTTTTCTAACATTGCATCATTCTATAATATGTGCAGATTACACAACACTCAGCATTCAAAATGATTCTTTCAGAGCAGTCTGTGAACTAATGACCTCTCCTCTGGCAGAGAAAAAGTAAATAGTTCACTAACACTTGAGATAATAAAAGTCAGAAAAAAGCCCTCTCCACGACTTTGAAAGTCATAGAGATTAATGGCTTTTTTGCATAGAGATAACAACTGGAGTTTCTTAACTCTTCCTGTACTGGAAACAATTAGACTGATGTATCTGATCTTAATGTTTTATTTCTTAGCTGTACTACACATACAAATCATAATATCATAATTTTTTTTTCGCTTCAGTGTCTCTTTAAGGCTACCAAAATCTCTATAACCGCATTGTATGACCAATTTGTACAGAAATCCATATACAGTAATTCCAAAGGATTCACATACTTGTTATTGCTACTGTATGACCCTGTTGCTGCACCGTGGCGCAGGGTCATATGAAGCTTCATTCCTGCGACACAACCAGTTTAAAACTGGCCTGAAGGAACAAACATGTAAAATCGCATGCCTTTAGCCGGTTTTACACTTGAGATGTGTGTTTTCGGTGCGATGCCCGGTCCCCGCTGCATCGCACCACAACGCACAAAATGAGAAACATGATCCTGTTGCAGAGTGAGCCGATATGGTCATAAGCATAGTGTCACTGCCCGCGAGCAGTGACGTACTTCCTGCTGGACAGGAAGTATGTCACAGGGATTTCCGGGGATCCCCTTCATATTCCGTTGCTCCATGCATGCGTGCTTCATTACTTAACCTGTTGCGGAAGTCTACCGGTAACGCCCTGTTGCCCCTGCGTCGGCTCTCCAGCGGATCGAGCACCTCCAGCTAATGCGTCGTTTCAAGTGTGCTAGGCTCTTTTGCCTTGCTGTTGCATTACTTTGCTGTAAAACAGGGTAATGCAATGCAGGTTTTCATTGGAAGTGTAAAGGGGTTTTAAAGTGCTGTGGGAATTGCTCTGTAGTGATTGTTACTAATAGCAATCCCAAACGCTAGCATATGTGATTCTTAGTGGGTCTATCAGACCTATCGGACCACATAATCTAAATAAACTTTTAGTGCTTTTCTAGATAACGAGTGTGTTACTGAGCTCATCATAGAAATCTTCTTGCTATAAAAAATAGCATGCGCGTTTTAACGTCCAGAGTGCGCATTGCTTTATGCCCATGTTGTAGTGCAGGTGTTAATGCAACATGCATGGTGTGAACTTAGCCTTTTAGGTATCACATGGTGCTGTTCTCAACAAGATTTTCAGGCATGAAACATAATAAGAATAGATTCTTGGGAAATTTCCATAAACCCAACATAGGATAAAAATGCCAAAATATGGTAACATAGAAAACCTTGATTTTGCAAATGTGTTAATGGAACTCCCCATTAAAGATATCATCCAAAATATCAAATAATAAAAATGTGCTAAACTGTAAATGCTTGTGACTTGGAGCATGCCATAGAAAGCTCTCCATATTCCCACTGTGGTGTAAGCGGCTGCAGAGTCTGGCTGTTGTTGTCAGTGAGTGACCTGCATGATGTGTGTAGTAGTTGTTGTCAGGAGGACAGTGCGCCTGCGCAGAGCCGGGTGCAGCCTCCGCTCCTCTCCAGTGAGCGCCGTGCGGGCTGCAGGCGGCTGCAGTGGGACCAGGTGCTGGTGGATTTACCCGGAGTGCAGCTGTTAGGAGGGGGCACATCTGCCTTCTCAACACCTTAATGCCCCCCTTCTTCGGCTCCGTTCTGCAACAGCCTCCATTCTATGACTAGCAACAGCTAACGTCCCCTCCCTGGCCCTGTAACCTTACCATGCCCCTCACGCTTCTCCGCGCGTCCCCACGGCTCTAGCTGCCCCCACCAACCCCCTCTGCCCTAGCTGGCCCCGTCATGTCCACCCGGCAAGGGAAGGCCATTTACTCGAGGTCGGGGTAAAGGCCTAGTCTGCAGAGCTCCTTCCGTCCTCTTGCTTCCACCCCTCCCCACCTCCCTCTCTGCTCACACATACACACACTGAGCCCAGCATCAGTGATCATCATCATGGCAGAGGAGCAGCAACAGCAGCAAACCCCGAAAAAGCAGCGGCCCGAGCAGCCCCAGCTGCCTCCTTCCGCAGCCGCAGGGACACTGCCTGCCCTGGTGACAGGACTGCAAGGGACAGAGGCCAGTGCACTGCAACAGAAGATCAAGAACTCCATCTGGTGAGCGGTACCATGCCTCTTCCCTGCTCCCAGTGCCATTCATTCATCTACCATTTTATTTCCTCCATTCCCCATACATGTCATAACATACACATTCCATATATTATTGCATGTATGCATGGATTTCTCTCCCAATAGCTGGGCGTCCTATTGCTTTTCACCTGATCACCCTCATTATTCATTTGCTGCTTGCTGGTGCATCTCACAAAGTGGGGTGGGGGGACATGCAGTATATAAATAGAAGTTGGATGCTTGTGGCAGCTCTAGATGTGTTTTTTTTATATGTCTGGAGGAGGGGCAGGTGAGGTGTTTATTTTGCAGCTGCAAGGAATGGCTGCTCCTTGTATTCGATCATCATATTTATGTCTATTTTTGCTATCATGTAGGTTTAGTTCAGTCTTTCATCCCTTTGCATTTTTTCCATATTTGTTTTTTTTATTAAATACTGTTTTAGCATGATAACATTTCTTGTTTATCCTCTGATCAGAAATCCCTGCAAATCATTGGAATGCATGTGGATGCATTATCCACTGGTATGAGATGAGATATTTTTACTAGAATAACAAAGGTGGTCAGATGCGGTCTCATGTGCTGAATGGCTGGCAGATATTTTTTTTCTTGCATCAGGTCACTAGACTGATGCATTGTGGGAGTGTCTAATACTGATGGATAAAAATCGCACCTGTTTAGATTTTTCTTCTTCTATTAGCACTGGTTGCACACATAACCATGCAGATGTGTTTTTGATTGATTTGCAGAAGCTCTAGCTATCCAAAGAAGCTTTTCCTGTACCACCATCTCATAGAGATTCTATATTCTTTGCATTGGGGTTTGGATAGAGACTGTTTACATTCCATGCATTTGGTATGGTATCTGAAAAAAAAAATGGCTACTGTTACCTATGTTTTGATACTCATTACATGCATGCATACAGAGCTGTTTATTATACAGATGTTTTATTTATAAACGTGATTCTTCTCATACAAATCTCTCTATAATTCTAGTAGCATGTCTTTAAACTCAGAATTGCTGCTGTAAAATGTCTTTGCTTGGGAGGGTGATTATTTGCATTTCTTGGTGACCAGAGTCTTGCTTATTGTAACAGTGATCTGTTATTGCTGCAGCATGAATGAAAATATGCATATGAGTAGTGCTAAAGTGTGCAGATAAATTGCCTCCTTTGCAGATGAATGCTGTGTGGGATTGTTTTATTGTTCAGTTATTTTTTCTGTACTTAGAATAATTTGCTTCCAGTGTAAGCTCTGTTAAGGTATATGCTATGCATGTACTTTGTATTTAGACCTTTAGGTTTATTTTTAATGGTTTATCAGGCTTTCATCTTACATGGACAGAAATGGTTAAAGTGACATTTACGGGATTAGTAGTGATGGGGCACTTGATCTCATGACCTTGTAGAGTCAAGTACAGGGCTCTTAACTCCAGATCACACATCCACACCCATTTAATAATTAATAAACATAATCTGCTTTGGCTGTCTGTCTTTTTTTCTCTTAGTAGTGTTTACCTGGATTTTTGGCTTTTTTCATTGCTTTATGTATCCATTTACATGTAGAGCAATATGTTTATCGTGTGACATACAGTGTCAGAAGAGACATCTGTACAGTCTGTTTTGGTAGCTACATTTTGATGAGAAGCGTGACTGATTCTAGCAATGTCAAGGTCATATAAGGTATTTAATGAAGAGCACATGTTCTAAAACATGTGTACAGCTACAGCCTTGCACTCTGTGATGAGCCTGTGCAACACATGCTTATCTCTGAGACACTAGAGTAGCCTATTTTCAAGGCGAGGGAGCTGTTCAAATAAAAAAAAAAAAAGTATTTATTTCTTGAGGACCTTTGTTAGTGGAAAGTATAAAGATGCATTATCTCTCAAAAGGTGGGCAAAGAGTTGACTCAGTGTTAATGTTTTTCATTAAAACATTTAGCAGTTACCGGTGCCGTTCGTTTTCCAGTGTTAGGTGAATTATGTATTTTTTGATGCTTGATTATTTTACACAATGGTTGGTCAGATTAAAAGCGCACAGCTAGTGCATCTAAGTTGCAACTGGCTAGCAAAGATACTTTTTTGTTTTTTTTGAGGCTAGGTTTATAGTGGGGCATTGCGGTGCAGCCTAGCAGGCGGATTGTAAGTCGGATTTGCGCACTACTGTGTAAAATCAATGCGACACTCATAGTGTGTCCGGTGCGGTCTAACTGTGTACAGCATCCCAGTGCACTTCATGCGCGCAATGACACTGAAGCATAATTTTCATTGGCTGTATGCGTCGCAACGCATGGATAACACTTTTCTGTTCTGTTCCTGCTTTTACAGGGAAACCGCACTGTGAGCCTAACCTAAATGTTTGCTCCTGTTGTCACTGTCTCCTGCTTCGTAGACTGACTGGTCTACTCATGGAAGTTTCTGGACTCTTGTCTAGCAGATTATCTTGGGATGTACACCAATAGCTCTTTCTCTTGTCAGGATCCACATTTATATTTTTCTTAGGGCCCATTCACACTTGTCAGAGGCTAAACGGTAGCGCTTTTGCGTGGGTGATTTTACCGCGATTAGCACTGTAAAATCACCTACACACTCGTGATTCAGAGCGATTGCGATCAGCGCTTTTATAAGCACTGTATCGCAATCGCTTAAGAATCACGAGAAAATGCTGCAGGTAACACGTTTTGCGATTGCCACTAATCGCGAAACGACCACGTTCGGCAGCAGTGAGGTCACTGGCATAGGGTAACTATTGCGCTAGCGCTTCAGCAATTAGCAGGAATCACCCGCTAATCGCCCAAGTGTGAGTGGGCCCTAACCGCATATTCACAACAGTAGTTGTCAACCCCTGCCATACAGCAAAGCACTTACTCCTTTTAAACCAACCACCTGAAAGTAGTAGTGCTGCTACGTGTATACATACAAACTTTACATTTTTGTTGAGGTTTCGCTGTAGTTTCAGGTGACTGTTTATCAATGATTGCTGCCACTGCTTGGCTCTCTATTGAGAAGCCTGTTTTATGTAGAGGAAAGGGAGTTGCCCTGCTGTGGGAAGTTCAATACAGTAGAATCTCGATATAGTAAACTCAGTCCTCAGGTCCCAGCAAATGCATCTGTATAAATATACAATGTATGACCAATTCTGATATAGTAAACTACTTTTCCCAGTCCTTTGGAGTTTATTATAAAGGGATTCTACTGTAATAGTTCCCAGAAGAGTAGTGGAGGAGCAATTATCATTGTCCAACACCATGGACTACTAACTGTCTTGGCAACAATGATCGTGAGCACCTGTGCACACTCTAAATTGTTGCTTAACCTCCTCAGCGGTATGGACGAATATATCCGTCCATCACCGCCGGAGGTCGCCGCTCAGGCCCTGCTGGGCCGATTTTTGCAAAATAAAAAGCAGCACACGCAGCCGGCACTTTGCCAGCCGCGTGTGCTGCCTGATCGCCGCCGCTCTGCGGCGATCCGCCGCGAGCAGCGGCGAAAGAGGGTCCCCCCAGCCGCCCGGGCCCTGCGCAGCCGGAACAAAAGTTCCGGCCAGCGCTAAGGGCTGGATCGTAGGCGGCTGACGTCCATGACGTCACTCCGCTCGTCGCTATGGCGACGATGTAAGCAAAACGAGGAAGGCTGCTCATTGCGGCCTTCCTTGTTTATTCTGGTCGCCGGAGGCGATCAGAATGATGCTTCCGGAGCGCCCTCTAGTGGGCTTTCATGCAGCCAACTTTCAGTTGGCTGCATGAAACAGTTTTTTTTTAATTAAAAAAAAACCCTCCCGCAGCCGCCCTGGCGATCTTAATAGAACGCCAGGGAGGTTAAAATATAATTGGATGCATATGGATGCAATTCACTTTTTCTCCTGAGTTTTCTCCTCGGTGATATTTTTAAGCTTGCCAATAAAATTCCTTTTAAACCACCAGCAAGCAAGAAAATACTCAAAATAATAAGTGCTCTTTCCTTTACTTTTTTGTACTTTTTCAATTGCAAAGTGCTGAAAAGTTACTGAAAATAGAAGATGAAAATGATCTCCTAGGACAGTGATGGCTAACCTTGGCACTCCAGCTGTGACAAAACTACAAATCACATCATGCCTCTGCCTCCCTGAGTTATGCTTAGAGCTGTCAGAGTATTGCAATGCCTCATGGGACTTGTAGTTCCACCACAGCTGGAGTGCAAAGGTTAGCCATCACTGTCCTAGGAGAAAAATCAGGAGAAAAAATTAATTGTATATGGCCCTAATGTGTGTATGTATATGTGTAATGTATAAATGGTGAATGGATCATTGCTGATACATACTTTATAATGGTAACCTTTTTCAGTGAAAAGTACCCAAAACAGGACAACATTGGATCCGTACTACACAACCAATTCATTATACCATATTTTTTTTTCGCTTCAGTGTCTCTTTAACCATTCCTGCTGACTGTTGTGATTGTCACGTCCAGGCGGCTGCTGCCGTGCTGTTGCGTGCGTCTGCGTGCTCCCGCCACCCTTCGTTACCCCGGATATCAATGAATGGGAACATAGTTCCAAACAGGGCTGTGGCGTCGGAGTCGGGGCAGTTTTTGGGTACCTGCAGTCGGGGAAAAATGCACCGACTCCAACTCCTACTGAATTTAAACTGTAACTAAAATAGGAAATATGATAAAATGTTCTATTTCTCAGATAAGTCATCATATATAATTTATATATACAGTAATGGCCAGGTCTGTGGAGTCGGTACAAAAATCTTCCAACTCGGACTCCTCGGTTTATGAAACCACGTCTCCGACTCCGGGGTACCCAAAATGGCTCCGACTCCTCGACTCCGACTCCTTAGTCTAATACTTAAAGGGAACCTTAACTGAGAGTGATGTGGATGTTTCCTGTTAAACAATACCAGTTGCCTGGCAGTCCAGCTGATCTCTGTGGCTGCAATAGTGGCTGAATCACACCCTGAAACAAGCATGCAGCTAATCCAGTCTGACTTCAGTCAGAGCACCTGATCTGCATGCTTGTTCAGGGGCTGTGGCTAAAAGTATTAGAGACACAGGATCAGCAGGCGAGTCAGGCAACTGGTATTATTTTAAAAGGAAAAATCCATATCCTTCTCAGTTTAGGTTCCCTTTAACAGGGCTGTGGATTTTGTACAAAAATCATCAGACTCCCAACTCCGACTCCTCAGTTTCTGAAATCAACGACTCCAACTACGGGTGTCCACAATTGCCCCGACTCCTCGACTCCGACTCCACAGCCCTGGTTATAGCTCTGCTTAGTCCACAAAAAGAAATAAACCAATCAAAAAAATAGTTACTTGTGCTGCTTCAATAAAACAGTCCCCATATTTTTAAAGACAGAGATACATATCTGATTGTGACTGTATATATGATGTGTACACAGGAATCTCTTATATATACTAAATAACATCAATGCTGTAAGAATAAAGATGTGTAGCCGTGTCACTAATGGAGATGGTCAATGAGATGGAAATAATTCTGCGCTGATACTGGTTTATGCAAATATATGCACTCCCTTTGCTCATGAAATCAAATAATTTGATATGTTGTTGAAATTTGGTTTGGTGACTACAAATTAAAGGGTACCTGAGACGGATGAAAAGTAAAGGTTTTTTTTTTTTTTTTTTTATACATACCTGAGGCTTCCTTCAGTCCCTTGCTGTCCTCCTCTGCCACCTGGATCTTTTGTTATGAGTCCCGGTAATTCAGCCAGTCAGCGCAGTCCGCCCACGTGCCGCTCCCCCAGCCAGGAGCATTCTGCACCTGCGCAATAGTGCTGCGCAGGTGTAGTACGTTCCTGGCGGTGTAGTGTGTGCATGTGCACTAAGCCCGATTGGCTCAAGTACCTGGACCCATAGCAGAAGATCCAGGTGGCGGAGGAGGACAGCGAGGGACTGATTAGCATGAAGGGGGCTAGAGGAAGCCCCATGTATGTATAAAACTTTCATCTATCTCAGGTTTACTTTGTTGCACAGTATTTCTATACTCTACATATGCACTCCCCACAAAGCTGCAGGGAATCCACTGAGAATGTTGTGCACATTGAACACAGAGGTGTTGTCTATCACCCATAAACTTGGTTCAGATTGTACATGAAGAATGTGTAATGCAGGAAGGATCCCCTCATTCTCCTGCAGAGTACCTGCACATCACTCTTACATGTACCCACAGTTACATTGCCTAGGGCCTGATAGATGTTCTTTGTTCCTGTCTGTACCTTCTACAAGTACTCTTACCAAGGACTAGTTTTAGTCTATGAGTAAAAGTATTAGAGGTAGAAGATCCGCCATATATCCAGGTAACTGGTATTGTTTAAAGGGAACCTTAACTGAACCGGGGGTAAAGAGTTTCAATTACCTGGGGCTATTACCAGCCCCCTGCAGCAGTCCTGTGCCCTCGGAGCCGCTCTGGAATCCTCCGATCCCCCGCTGTCACTTAGTTTCGTTTTTGACGACTCACCAGTCGGCCGGCTGCCATGCGTATTATTGGACGCATTCCCTACTGCAATTAGCGCTGTTGCGGACCGCAACGCGTACAAAGATCGGAATGCGACAATGCGTATTTTTGTACGCGTTGCGGTCCGCAACAGCGCTAATTGCAGTAGGGAATGCGTCCAATAATACGCATGACGGCCGGCCGACTAGTGAGTCGTCTAAAACGAAACTAAGTGACAGCGGGGGACCGGAGGATTCCAGAGCGGCTCCGAGGGCACAGGACTGCTGCAGGGGGCTGATAATAGCCCCAGGTAAGTGAAACTCTTTACCTCCCCGTTCAGTTAATGTTCCCTTTAAAAGGGAATACATATGGAAGCCTCTATAGCCCTCTCACTTCAGTTGTCTTTTAAAATTCCTAATGCTTCATACACACTTGAGATAAAAGTCTTTGGAAAAGGCAAGATCACAGACCAATTTTACCCCATTCCATGTAGTATGAGAGCCATACCTTCACAGTCTTTTCTATGGAGCTGCACTCCCCATCAGATAAAATCTTTGCAAGATGCTGCACACAAAGATGCCCGCACACACTCAAAAGATCATTATCTGCAAAAGATCTGTTCCTGCAAAAGATCCATTCCTGCAAAATGCATTCATAGTCTATGAGATCTGCAGATCATCATACACACCTTGTTTAACAGACGTCATCTGCAGATCTGAAAATCCATCCTGGTGGATCTGATCTGCAGATGATCTGCAGATGATTGTCTGTTAAACTAGGTGTGTATGAGGATCTGCAGATATAGAGTATGAATGCATTTTGCAGGAACGGATCTTTTGCAGGAACAGATCTTTTGCAGATAATGATCTTGGCTCTGCCTTTGACATGGGAGACCAGGGTTCGAATCCTGGCTAGGTCAAGTACCTATTCAGTAAGGAGTTAAAGGCAAGACTCCCTAACACTGCAGGGTGGCCTCTTGAGCGCGTCCCAGTGGCTGCAGCTCTTGAGCGCTTTGAGTCCGACAGGAGAAAAGCGCTATACAAATGTTCAGATTATTATTATTATTATCTTTTGAGTGTGTACGGGCATCTTTGTGTGCAGCATCCTGCAAAGATTTTATCTGACGGGGAGTGCAGCTCCATAGAATAGACTGTGTAGAGTATGGCTCTCATACTACATGGAAGGGGGTAAAATTGGTCTGTGATCTTGTCTTTTCCAAAGACTTTTATCTCAAGTGTGTATGAAGCATTAGCGTTGGCAGTTAAGAGATGCATTTCATGTTGCATACTTTCAATCAACAAGATTGTAATATGCAAATTAGAGGAGTCGGAGTAGGTGGAATCCTAATCTGAGGAGTCGGAGTTGATGGATTTTTGTACCGACTCTACAGCCCTGGTTCCATAAAATTAGAATAAAAAACAAAGCATAGTTACCTAAGGGTCTGAACGTTTTTAATATGCATGTGAAGAGGGTGTATTACTAATATTTTTTAAATGCATACATTTGAAATCTCCGATCGTCGCCATACCAACGCCGGAAGCCGATTGGGAAACTGCGCTGATCGTGGCGAGGTACGTATAGCCGGCGGCGATCGGCGGGCATGGGAGGACCGGAGCAACTTTGGCCATATGCTTAGCTAGCGAAATGCTAGCTAAAGCATTTAAGACATAAATTTTAGGCAAAAAACCTCCCGGCGGACGCAGGCTCAGAAACTGCGTACCGTCAAGGGGGTTAAGACACTACTGCAGCCAAATAAACCAGCTAGGCTGCCAGGCAACAGGTATTGGTTAAATGGAAATAAACATGGCAGCCTCCATATTCTTCTCACTACACTTGTTCTTTAAGTCACCACTATATCGGACTCCGAGTCAAGGAAATATCCGGCAAAAATATTTTAATTGTAACATTAAATCAGTCACACCTCCTGCCTTTAACTAATGTATGTTTTCTTTTTGAAAAATCTCATTGCCATGTAGGCTGGCATGGAGAATAGGAATATCTACTAATTGCCTGTTATATGGTGTCTTTTTAAAGAAAACCTGTACTGAAAATTAAAAGTCAAAATAACGGTACACAAGTCATACTTACCTGCTGTGTAGTCTACTCCTCAATCTCTTTCTACTCTCCTGTGTCCTGCATGTCCACTGTGATTAATGGAATTCTCTGTCCTCCATTTTGAAAATGGCCATTACCCCATAACAGCTTCCTGGTCAGAACACAGTTAAACTGTAATATCGCCCATTTGAGCCATAGGGAAACATGGACACATCAGTTCTCCTCTCAGCTGTAACTGACAGCAACTGATATATTTCAGTTCTGACAAAATGTTGTCAGAACTGGAAGGGATTATTGTCAGAAGAAAATGGTGAGCTTCTGAGAGGAACTGATGGCAAGGTAACTATGTAATGTTCATTTGAAGTTACTTCATGTGTTTATTTTGAATAATTTTACTCAGTACAGTTTCGCTTTAAAGATCAAGTCTTGTTCATCCTAAAATCCCTGCTGTTAGGAGGTGTTTTTTATAAAGAAAAAAAAACATTTTTTTATACTGGTGCAGAGAGAAACGCTAAAATAGTGATCTGGCTGCTACTTTTTAGAAATGTGCTACTTGCTACCACGTGCATGGTACAGTGTGAAATTCGGGGTCCTGCAATATGCGATTGAAAAAGTGTTAACTCTGCTTTAGAGATTTCACATATACTGTAGCATTCCAATCAAATGTTTCAATTTGAACGTGTAGTATAAAAACAACCTAATAAGCATTTAAAGAGAAACTCCAACCTAGAATTGAACTTTATCCCAATCAGTAGCTGATACCCCCTTTTACATGAGAAATATAATGCTTTTCACAAACAGACCATCAGGGGGTGCTGTATGACTGATTTTGTGCTGAAACCCCTCCCACAAGAAGCTCTGAGTACCGCGGTACTCTGGGCAAACTACCACAATGTAACAATGTTCACAGACAGGAATTACCTGTTTACAGCTGTCTCTAACAGCCAAAACAGCTAGGAGCAGCTACATAACCTGCCCACAGTAAAAATGTCACCATGTAATGTCAGAATGTAAATCGGGGAGAGGAAAGATTTTACAATGAGCAAACACTGACTAAATCATTTATACATAATTATGGTAAAAAATTAAGCACTTTTTTACTACATTATTTTCACTGGAGTTCCTCTTTAAAAGGAACTTGCCCATTTTTTTTTTTTACATTTTTTGTGTCCTAGAGATGGGTTTCAAACTGTCAGGTTGCTATTTCCCTGGGAGGTATTTTCCTAATTGTTGTAATTGTCAGCAGCACAGGACTTAGAGGAACAAAAATCTTAAAATTTAAAATACATACAAATAAGTACCGTATTTTTCGGACTATAAGACGCACTTTTTCTTCCCCAAAAGTGGGGGGGGAAAAGTTGGTGCGTCTTATAGTCCGAATACTAAATTTTGTGACTGCCCCTGTCCTTCCCCTTGTCCCCTCGGGTGCCTGCTGTCCCCTGCCCATCATCCCCTCTGGTGTACACTGTCCCCCCCTCCCTGTTATCACTGTCCCCCATCCCCCGTGACCCCTCTGCTGTCCTATTTCCCTTTAACATAGATACGGAAACCGCTGCATGTTACCGGCAAGTACCGGTATATACACACCAAGGGAAGTGGCCACACAGCTTCACATATACCTCGTGCACGCCGGTGTCCTTTGCCCCCCGACAGAGAACGCTACAGGTAACCGGCAAGTTTTTTCACAATCACGGAAAGATGCCACACAGCTTCAAAATGCAATGCCCAATCAGGCAGGGGGCGCTACGCGAGATGGCCAATCACAGCGCTCTCAGCTCACTGCTTACTCCCAATCACGAGCCCTGATGATAGAGGCCTTGTCCCGCCCACCAGACTATCGGGAAGGCTGTGATTGGCCGTCTCGCGCAGTGCCCCCTGCCTGATTGGGCATTGTGTTCTGAAGCTGCGTGGCTCCTTTCCGTGTTTGCCAGTCATCTGTAGCGTTTTCTGTCAGGGGGAAAAGGACACCGGAGCGGAGGAGGTATATGTGAAGCTGTGTGGCCACTTCTCTTGGTGTGCATATACCGGTACTTGCCGGTAACATGCATCATTCTCTGTCGGGGGGCAAAGGACACAAGCGGAGGAGGGATATGTGAAGTGTGTGTGTGGCCACTTTTCTTGGTGTGTATATACTGGTACTTGCTGGTAATCTGCAGAGGTCTTGTTATCTATGTTAAAGAGGCAGAGGACAGCAGAGGGGTATGGGGGACAGCGACACCAGAGTGGGAGGCAAGTGTATATCAGAAGGGATGATGGGCAGGGGGCAGCAGACACGGAGGGGGGGGGGCAGTGTACACCAGAGGGGATGATGGGCAGGGGGCAGCAGACACAGAGGGGGGGGCAGTGTACACCACAGGGGATGATTGGCAGGGGGCAGCAGACACAGAAGGGGGGGGCGTGTACACCAGAGGGGATGATGGGCAGGGGGCAGCAGACACAGAAGGGGGGGGCGTGTACACCAGAGGGGATGATGGGCAGGGGGCAGCAGACACCAGAGGGGGGGGGACGACGACATTGTATACCAGAGGGGATGATGGGCAGGGGGAAGCAGACACCAGAGGGGAGGGACAGTGTATACCAGAGGGGATGATAGGCAGGGGGAAGCAGACACCAGAGGGGAGGGACAGTGTATACCAGAGGGGATGATAGGCAGGGGGAAGCAGACACCAGAGGGGAGGGACAGTGTATACCAGAGGGGATGATAGGCAGGGGGAAGCAGACACCAGAGGGGAGGGACAGTGTATACCAGAGGGGATGATAGGCAGGGGGAAGCAGACACCAGAGGGGGGACAATGTACACAGCGATACCCAAGGGGGCCAAGGACAGGTGGAAGGGACACAGAATGCTGGAAGCCACCTGCTGGCATTGGTAATGAAAAGCAGCATCTCTCCAGCAAGGCACCCTCCTGGTAGCACTGTCTTCCCTCTCCATATTAGGATGCGAACATACTAGTGGCCAGCCAGCTGAGAGTCTGATTTCTCTGCGATCTGCTGCTATAGACAGGACTCAGCTGAAGAGCTGCTAAAGGAGCTAATTAGTGAATGGTAATAGTTTGCAGTTTCTGTCATTTTATCAGAGAAGCCATTGGAGGACAGAGTACGCAGGAACAGGGGGACAGAGGAGGACATGGGGGATACAGGAGGAAATAAGGACACAAGATGTACAAGGAAGGCACAAGGGGGACAATAATTGGGGCGGAACATATACAAGATGCTCCTGGACCATGGACCTACCAGGGTTAGTATAATTTTTTTCCCTATGATTTTTATGCTCTAAACTTGGGTGCGTCTTATAGTCCGAAAAATACGGTACATTTCTCTCACTATGGCGAAAAATTGTAAAATTTAAAATATGTGCAAACATAGACAAATAAGAAGTATATTTTTTTTCCAGAGTAAAATGAGCCATAAATTACTTTTCTCCTATGTTGCTGTCACTTACAGTAGGTAGTAGAAATCTGACATTACCCACAGTTTTTGGGTTAGTCCATGTTTTCATGGGGGATTCTCAGCATGGCCTTTATTGTTTATGAAAACATTCCCTGAAAATGATACAAAGATGCTGTCCATCCTCCCTGCTTGCTGCACACTATTTTGGCAGTTGGACGGAGCAACTGCCATTCACTAAGTGCTTTTAAAAATAAAGAAAACCCTGAGAACTCCCCTACGAGAAGATGGGCTAGTCCAAAATCTGTCGGTAATGTCAGATTTCTACTACCTACTGTAAGTGACAGCAACATAGGAGAAAAGGAATTTATGGCTCATTTTACTCTGGGAGAAATGTACTTCTTTGTATGTTTTAAACTTTAATATTTTTGCGACAGTTCCTCTTTAAATCTCCCAAGTGGGATATCTATTTCAGTTACAACATTTTTTTTTTTTTTTTTTTTTTAGGCCCATATGCACAATAAATTGATGTTGCCCAACCGGAATTAGAACCTAATCCCTCTGACATCTCTGGGCCGAAGCTGTACAGACGCATAGTCAGCCTACAGACTGTCAATGCATTCTATTGCAATGTGCTGGGGCAGAGGGCCGATGGAGTGGCGCAGATGTGATGTCATGTAGTGAGCCAGAACTCGACGAGCCCTAACTATCGCCCATTAGATTATCAGTAGATGCAGTCATTGTCCGCTGCCTCAACCGACTTAAATCTAGCATGTGTATGGGGCTTTAGTCCCATTTTTTTTATGTTTAGCTGCAGTTAAGACATGCCTGAGTTCTGTCATTGTTAAAGAGAATCTGTATTGTTAAAATCGCACAAAAGTAAACATACCAGTGCGTTAGGGGACATCTCCTAATACCCTCTGTCACAATTTCGCCGCTCCCCGCCGCATTAAAAGTGGTTAAAAACAGTTTTAAAAAGTTTGTTTATAAACAAACAAAATGGCCACCAAAACAGGAAGTAGGTTGATGTACAGTATGTCCACACATAGAAAATACGTCCATACACAAGCAGGCTGTATACAGCATTCCTTTTGAATCTCAAGAGATCATTTGTGTGTTTCTTTCACCCTGCATCTCTCATGCACTGAAGTTTCAGGCTGCTCTTTTCTTCCTGCAAACAGCTTTGCCCTTGTCTGAATTTCCTCAGTATGTGAAAGCCCAGCCAGCTCAGAGGACGATTTATCCAGCTTGTAAAAGATAAGAGAGCAGAGTGAAGCTACACTAATCTAAATATCACACAGGCAGTGTGCAGAGAGGGGCCTGAAAGGAGGAGTTCATAGCAGAACCACAACACTGAAGAACTTGGCAGCCTTCCAGACACAGGCCGACAAGTCTGACAGGGGAAAGATACATTGATTTATTACAGAGACTGTGATAGTAGAAAGTGCTGCAGTAAGTTAGAACACATTAGAATAGCTTTTGGAACTTGTAGGATGATAAAAAACAGGATGCAATTTTTGTTACGGAGTCTCTTTAAGCCTTATACAGCGGCTAGATGAAATCTAGAACGAGTACCTCGGCCAGAGATCAGCTGGGCAGATCTCCTCAGCAAGCACTGGCTGATAGCATTCTTCTTCTCACTCACTCCACCCACCCACCATGTGACACCTCTCATGCACCACCCTGTTGGCCCTCCTTCCCTGCATAGCAACAGAACGTGGCTACCCTGGAGTCTAGTGATGTGGCAGTGCAGGGATGCCGCTGTACAATCCCCCAGCTAATCTTGTCAAACTTCAGTGTGACCTGTATGCCTGATCATGGTCTTTGACTAAAAGTATTAAGGTTCGTACACACATCCAATTTTGATTGGCCAGTTTTACCACTTTAGTGTAGTATGAGGTCCAACATATTGTGAAGACTATACACTGATTGTGTAGGTAAGCTCTCACACTACATGGAGGTGGTAAAATTGGCTAATCAAAATTTGTTGGGAGCCACTAGATCCAGATGATACAGACAGCCAGGCAATTTGCATTGTTTAAACAGAAATACATGACCGCTTCCTTATCCCTCTCACTTCAGGTTTCCTTTAAAGAGGAGCTGTCAGCCATACTATCTTCGAAAAAACCCCCACATATATAAGTAGATAAATACTTGCTCTACTTACATAATATGTATTACACTGTCCCATTTAGATTTTAGTGTTTTTTTTTTTTTTTATCTATAGTAAAAACAGAGAAAATCCTTTCTCGGATTCTCCATTTTAACTGGGTCTATCTTGAAGTCAATCCTGATGTTATTTCCTCCCTTACTGTGCTCTTCCTGATTGTGTATGCATTGCCCTCCCTCCCTCCTGCCTTCAGCCACTCCCACCCAGCTCTGCAATAGAAAGTGCATTGTCTCAGCATGTTGGCCAATCAGAGAGGAACAGATGTGTGGTGGGGGGAAAGAGGCTTCAGACAATCAGGCTGCATTAGTTAAGTCTGAGGAAAGTAAAGAAGCCAAAAAAAAAAACAAAAACAGCATGCCCTTCCTTTTTGCGGCAATGTACCAAATAAGAGTCAAGTAAACTGGGGAATGATCATTTATCAACAAGAAAAGTAAGAGTGATTTTTATCTTTTGGATTGCCTGGTTAGCACTTTATTACTTGTTTACCAGATAAAAATAAAAAATAGATTTTTCATTTTATGCCCGACAGTTACACAGTGTAAATCAGCAGACAAATTATCTTCCCAGTCAGAGCATCTAGTTATGCTTATTTAATTGCCAAAAACATTAAGTTAAACGCTACATAACTAAGGTCAGGCTAAGCCTATGGTCATTTCGGTATCAATCAATGCGATGGATGCAGGGCTCTTGTGTACACAGTTAGGAATTGTTAGCTTCTAAAGGCCCATACACACGTCGGATTTCCGCGAACGACGGGTCGTTTGAACGTCCCTTCGTTCCGTCGTTCGCCTGCTAAATCGGGCGTGTGTACTGACTATCGTTCGTTTGATAAGAGTGAGTTTGAGCGATCCGCCGGGCTGTTCCCTGTCAGCCAGTCATTGCCGACATGAATGCCCCAGCATGTTGTCTGTATAATATATCCAGCAGTGGCTGGATGGTGTACTTAAGGAGACCTGGGTTCAAATCTCTGCTCTTCCTGTTCAGTAAGCCAGCATCTATTCAGTGAGGAGACCTTGGGCAAGACTCCCTAACACTGAGACAGCCTAGTGGCTGCAGCTCTGGCGCTTTGAGTCCATGAGGACAAAAGCGTAATATATACAGGTAGTCTCCAGTTAACAAACGAGATAAGGACTGTAGGTTCGTTCTTAAGCTTAATCCGTTCTTAAGTTGGAACAATGTGCTACCTCTGTCCCCTGTACCTCCTCTGTGCCTCCAGTGTCCCCCTCTGTGTCACCTTTGCCCTCTGTACCTGCTTTATACAAGCCATTTTTTCTTTGATTTGTTTAAAAATCGATTTTCTCAAAAACCAAGTCCAATTTGAATTTTTTTTTACTTATTCCCATGGAAACACAGAATCCATGCCGTTCGTATCGGCGGGTCAGTTGTAAGTCGGCCGTTCGTAAATCGGGGACTACCTGCATGTTCTATGTCTTGCCTTATTATAAGATTCATTGTAGCCCCATATCAGCCGGGTTAGTGGATCCCTACCCCCATGCAGAAAAAGGCCGTTTTCTGCACCAGAACCTGGCTGTTACGGCATTCTAGTGAATCGTTTTAAAGAGACAATGGGCAAGGTTTTCCTTTGTTTTCACCTTATCTATGTTATGTTTTTAAGCTCACAAAGAGCAAAGATATAATTAAGGGAAGAAAAGTAATATTAAAATGAAGTTAATCAGGAACAACTTACTTGGAGTGATTTGCTTGTAATTGTACTGAAAGGTTAATTTTTATTAATTAGGTGATAAATAAGTCATTTATGAGAAGTTTTGTGAACAGAGCCCAATGTCTTTGGACTTTCTAACTTTTAAGTATGAGGCTCTATTCTCACTTGTCTTCCTCATAACTTGTGGACAGTATAATGTCCGCTCTGATGGTCCGCAGTGCGGCTAGATGCCGGGGCAGATGCACTATCCCATTTGCTATATGGGGGAACACATCCGCCTGGCTGGGGATTTTAGCGGACTGCACAGAAGTGTGGTCCGCTTACTTCCACCGATCCAGCGGATCCGTGGCAGTGTGACAAGTGTGAACAGCTCCTATGTATAACATAGGAGCCGTTCACTCTCCACTTAGCAATGCTCAAGTGGGAACAGAGTCTTAGTGTACCTCTGTGTTTTTTGTTTTGTTTTTTTGAACGCCAGAGATGCATTTTAAATTTAAACAAACTTAGGATATAACTGTAGGGTAGCTGTTTAATAGAAATCAAAACCAGTTCTTGTTAAGAGTACTTTTGGGTGCACTCCAGGGTGCAGACAGGAACAAAGAAGATTATTCAGGCCATAGGCAATCTAATTGTAGGTACATCTAAAAGCCGTGATTTCCCCATGATTTTTTTTACCAGCCGGGTGGCATGAAAAAATAGCCGGGTGGGGCACGACAAAGGAATGTACATGACTCTTTATTCTTACAGCATAAATATTATTTATCATATATAAAAGATTCCTGTGTACACATCGGAAGATGCTATTGCTATATATCAATAATAATATACAGTAACAATCAGATATGTATATCTGACTTTAAAAATGTTGACTGCTTATTTGATTGGTTTATTTCATTTTGTGGACTAAGCACTGAAATTACTGTATATGTAAGTTATTTATCATGACTATTATCTGAGATATAGAACATTTTATTATTGCTGGTTTTTAATTACAGTTTAAATTTATAAGGAGTCGGTGCATTTTTTCCCGACTCTAGATACCCCAAAATTGGTATGTCTTCCACAGCCCTGGTTTTTACTATGGGTGGTCCCGAATGAGTTAACATTAATTGCAATTTTAGTCAAATACCTCTGCATATAATTTTTTAGTTTTGAATTTCTGTCTGGTATTAGTGAAAAGTACTCAACTGGCTTTACAATACAAGTAGTCCCCGGGTTACGAACGACCCGACTTACGAACGCCGCGACCATAGCTCCGCCCCGTCGCATGACATCACGCCCGCCGGGGACTACCTGTTATGCCCCGTTGAAAAGGAAGAATATGGGCAGCGGAAGGTAAATAGAGGCCTACTCACCTGATCTTCGGCGGTAGAAGGTGCCCTCGTGGTGCCCGGAAGGTCTGCAGCCTGTCCTCTCGCTTCCTCCATTGTTCCCTGGCGGCTCCTGGCTTCACATGCGGCGCATAATGGCGCAATTAGGAATCGCCGCCACTAGGGGGCTCTTCCTGATTACGTCATTAAGCGCTGCATGTGAAGCCAGGAGCCGCCGGGGAACAATGGAGGAAGCGAGAGGATGGGCTGCGGACCTTCCGGGCACCACGAGGGCACCTTCTACCGCCGAGGATCAGGTGAGTAGGCCTCTATTTACCTTCCGCTGCCCATATTCTTCCTTTTGCAACGGGCCAGAACAGGTAGTCCCGACTTACGGACAGATTCAGGTTAAGAATGAGTGGGCAGTCCCGATCTCATTCGTTAACCGAGGACTACCTGTATGTTTGTTTTGCTATATGGATGCAAACCATTGAATATACTGTATATTCAGTGTAGTGTATACAGGATCTTCTCAAAAAATTAGCATATTGTGATAAAGTTCATTATTTTCTGTAATGTACTGATAAACATTAGACTTTCATATATTTTAGATTCAAATACACACAACTGAAGTAGTTCAAGCCTTTTATTGTTTTAATATTGATGATTTTGGCATACAGCTCATGAAAACCCAAAATTCCTATCTCAAAAAATTAGCATATTTCATCCGACCAATAAAAGAAAAGTGTTTTTAAAACAAAAAAAAAGTCAACCTTCAAATAATTATGTTCAGTTATGCACTCAATACTTGTTTGGGAATCCTTTTGCAGAAATGACTGCTTCAATACGGCGTGGCATGGAGGCAATCAGCCTGTGGTACTGCTCAGGTGTTATGGAGGCCCAGGATGCTTCAATAGCGGCCTTAAGCTCATCCAGAGTGTTGGGTCTTGCGTCTCTCAACTTTCTCTTCACAATATCCTACAGATTCTCTATGGGGTTCAGGTCAGGAGAGTTGGCAGGCCAATTGAGAACAGTAATACCATGGTCAGTAAACCATTTACCAGTGGTTTTGGCACTGTGAGCAAGACACAGGTCGTGCTGAAAAATGAAATCTTCATCTCCATGAAGCTTTTCAGCAGATGGAAGCATGAAGTGCTCCAAAATCTCCTGATAGCTAGCTGCATTGACCCTGCCCTTGATAAAACACAGTGGACCAACACCAGCAGCTGACATGGCACCCCAGACCATCACTGACTGTGGGTACTTGACACTGGACTTCAGACATTTTGGCTTTTCCCTCTCCCCAGTCTTCCTCCAGACTCTGGCACCTTGATTTCCAAATGAAATGTAAAAGTTGCTTTTATCTGAAAAAAAGTACTTTGGACCACTGAGCAACAGTCCAGTGCTGCTTCTCTGTAGCCCAGGTCAGGCGCTTCTGCCGCTGTTTCTGGTTCAAATGTGGGTTCATGCTTCCATCTGCTGAAAAGCTTTATGGAGGTTATTTTATTTTTCAGCACGACCTGGCACCTGCTCACAGTGCCAAAACCACTGGTAAAAGGTTTACTGACCATGGTATTACTGTGCTCAATTGGCCTGCCAACTCTCCTGACCTGAACCCCATAGAGAATCTGTGGGATATTGTGAAGAGAAAGTTGAGAGACGCAAGACCCAACACTCTGGATGAGCTTAAGGCCGCTATCGAAGCATCCTGGGCCTTAATAACACCTGAGCAGTGCCACAGGCTGATTGCCTCCATGCCACGCCGCATTGAAGCAGTCATTTCTGCTAAAGGATTCCCAAACAAGTATTGAGTGCATAACTGAACATAATTATTTGAAGGTTGACTTTTTTTGTTTTAAAAACACTTTTCTTTTATTGGTCGGATGAAATATGCTAATTTTTTTAGATAGAAATTTTGGGTTTTCATGAGCTGTATGCCAAAATCATCAATATTAAAACAATAAAAGGCTTGAACTACTTCAGTTGTGTGTATTTGAATCTAAAATATATGAAAGTCTAATGTTTATCAGTACATTACAGAAAATAATGAACTTTATCACAATATGCTAATTTTGAGAAGATCCTGTATATGTACACTATAATGTAGCCTTATCGCTGCTCTTTCTGTGTTCTGTCTGCTTGCTGTCTCTAGCCCGTGTTCAGTATTGAAACACACTGATACCAAACAGCAGAGTGGCTACTCTTCTCCATTAATAGGCTGAATGACTGATGGCACAGATGGAGATATGTGGTCCAAATTAAAGTGAATCTGAAGGAAAATTTTTAATAAAAGCTACATACCTTAGCAGAGGAAAGTCTCTGGATAGTCCTAAGGCTCCCCCCATTGTCCTGGATAGGTGGGATCCTGCACTGGGGCCCTCTAAGCAAATATGACAAGAGCTTGTTGGATTTGCAGTTGTGGCCTGCACTCTCCTCAGTGAAGGAGCGTGGCAACACTGTGCCTGTGCAAATCTTGCCTGCACCTGTGCAGTAGCATGAAGTCTCATGCAGGCCTTTTTTCCCTAACGAGCAGCTCCATGCTACTGCATCGGTGCAGACAGGAGTTGTGCAGTGTTGCCATCCCTGTACAGGGAAGGGAGCACGACTGCGTATTAGAGTGGCTCAGCGAGCAGCAGTGGGGGGCAGGATGACATGCAAAGCCTTTCACTCAGAGGCTTCCCTCTACCTTGGTAAGTATTTAACATTTTTATTTGGAGGTGCCCACTTGAGACACTACCAACAACAATGCAGCAAAAACACCTGCTCTCTTTGTCAGTAATGAAGCAAACTAGGTTCAATGCTGGGGGATTTTTCCAGACATGCAGGCAATGCTCTGAATTAGTAGAAAGGCTAGCCCTGCATGTTTTAGGGCTGGTTCACTTGGACGTCTGCCGAGCCTTTACTTGGCGCCGATGTTTAAAATCCAGCTTTTGAAGGCTTTTGGGAAGCCTTCAAGGTTAGCGGTCAGGGTCCCTACACTGGTTTTCTGGCGTTTAACTTCTCTGAAAGCAGCATGTTGCTTTTAAGACGAGGCGCGATGCCGGGATCTACCACCAGGCTTTCATGAAAGTTTGCGAAAGCCGGTTCTGACTGCTCCATGCTGAATGAGACATTGCTCGATCCCAAAAAAAGTTGCAGCCAAAACGTTGCGTTAAAACGCCTGCAAACAGTTTGTCTGAACCAGCCCTTATGAAGTGGTTGTTGCTGCGGTGTATTGAATTAAAATAACTACTGCACTTTCATTGCATGTCTAACTTTACTTGGAATTTGTATTTGATAAACTTCTCAACCTTAGGTCATTAATGATAATAAGCAGTTCTAATACTGACACATCTGGACATGCCTTCTTAGGAATACATAGTACAATGAAAATTGAAATGCTTTGTCACCGTTATTGTCAAAGTTATTACAAGGAACATGGATTTCCTGCATAAAAACACCTGAATTGAAAATACATTGTAAAATTAAGCACGATGTGGTGTTGCTAGAAATATATATGAGCTCTCTGTGGCCTGCATTGTGCCCCACGTCCCCATTCCAGCATCCTTTTTTCTGACATTGCATTGGATGTTCACCGTAGCTGTGAACAAGCATATTTTACTGCACATGATGTGTTCACAAACCGCACTATTAAAAGTAAGAGCTTGTACATGAACGAAGGAAACTGCTTGAGTGCTTCGTGACATATAACTAAGTCTTATAACTTTAGTTTAGGTTTAAAGGTTTAATTTTAAGACTACATTCTGAACTGCAGCCATGACAGTCTGATGTAAAGTCTGCAAAACAATTAATAACCCTTTGAAATGTTCAGCTCAAAACTGCCCAATTACACAAGCTGTTCAACAAGCTCATTTGCATAGATAACTCTGAATTTTGTACGTGTGAAAATTTGAAGTTTGATTCTGTGGGAATAAGTAAAATGTTTTTGACCTTGTACTTTTTTGAGAAAATCGATTTAAAAGACAAAAAATGTTTCTTAAAGGGAACCAGAGAGGATGAGATATACATACCTGGGGCTTCCTCCAGCCCCATACGCACGGATCGCTCCCACGCCGCTGTCCTCCGCTGCCTGGATCCGCCGCCACCGGGTCCCGTCATTGCCGCGAGTCGGCAAGTCGGCCGGCGGACGCGGCCAATTGTCCGCATCACAGGGTGCTCTCCCCATACAGATACGCATGTGGCTGCTTGCTGCGCAGCCGCATGCGTACATGTATGGAGGGAGCCCCTGTGATGCGGACAATTGGTCGCGTCTGCCGGAAGTGACGGGCCCGGTACCGGCGGATCCAGGAAGCTGAGGACGGCGGCGTGGGAGCAATTCAGGCTTATGGGGCTGGAAGAAGCCCCAGGTATGTATAAAATCTTTGCCCTTTTTCACCCCTCGTTCCTCTCTGGTTCCCTTTAAACTGGTGAAATAACATTTTGCTTCTGTACACTGAGGGCACAGGGGGACAAATGTGACACAGAGGGGGACAGTAAAGGCACGCGAGAACAGGTGACACAGAGGAGGACACTGAAGGCCTGGGGGGGGGGGGGGGGGCATGGATAAGGTATAGGAGACAGAGATGGCACAGTGTTTCAACTTACAAACAGATGTAGGTTAAGAACGAACCTACAGTTTCTATCTTGTTCGTTAACCGAGGACTACCTGAATAGCATTTAGTAGGCCTGTGGTTACTTTTGCAGTTTCAGGTAAGAGGTTAAGGGGAAACCAATATATTTAGGTTTAGGCACACAGGGGCACGGCACGTTTGTTACATTTTGCCTTGAGTTCATTATTATGGGTCCCTCCCCTTGTTTTCTGTAGCTGTAACACTAACCTTATGATCTGTTGTTTTATTAGGAAGACTTGAAAAGGGCCGGGGAGGGACTTTGTGGGATGTCACCATCTGAAGATTGGTACCTGTGGTTGTACCTAAAGGATACCAGATGCGAAACATGTTAGAGAAACGGGGAGCAGGCATATACTGTAACCTGTCCTGATGCCTGTCGCTCCCACCATTTTTACTGCCCCTACATTATACCTAAAAGCCCCTCCGGCAGCCTCTTCCAGTTTGCAGTCGTTGGTCACTACTGCACATGCACTGGCCGGGCTGTGCACGCCCTACAGCGTGCCCCCTTGGCTGCAAGCGTACTTTGCATGTGTATGACGTCACTACGTCATGCACACGGCGTCACACAAAACTTGGCCTGGAGAGTTAGTCCTCCTGTGTTGGAGGTTGGCCAATCCCAGAAACCAGGTAGCCAAGCCTTGATAAAAATTTCACAGCATACAATTCAAGAATAGCGAACTGGAAATAACATAGTCCGCATCAGTCTCCGATCAAGAGATGAGTGATTTATTATATAGATTCCTTAGTGCAAGTGCATCGGGTCAGATCAAATCAGTTCACTGTATGGTCAGGGTCTCCCAACACCCTGGAGCCCACGACGTGAATAACGCAATACCTCTCCCATCAAGAAGAAATGTTTTAGGATTTGCTTTCCTTTTCTTTTTTGTTTGTGATAAGAACCTTTGCCAAGACAAGAAGCCAAAAAAAAAGGTTCTCATTTATTTATCCCCAGTTTATTAACTTAACTAAAGCTGTTGTCTTGCTGTTTAAGTCGTCTGGAAAATGTTCCCTCTTCTTTTCGATGAGCAAGAAAGTGAGGGGAATCTGCAAAAATGTGTTCAAACAGCAGACATGACGGGTGCTGAAAAAGCAGAGGCAGTGTGTGTGTGTTTGTGTAATATTCTCTTCTAATTGTATAGCCTCAGTCAGCACACTTTGTCCTATACTCCTGCTTAAATTGTTTCTAGTTACATTCATTTTTTTTCGCACTGTATTATATTTAAATTGGTTGGGCTTGAAGGCAGAGTGTTTTGAGATAGTACATTTATCAATAACTCATCTAATGAGCTAAACTGATTGTTTCTATTTCTACTTGTTATTTTGCTGCAGTTTTGGGAGAACTTCTCATCTGGGTAACTTGTTGCAAACATAAAACCTTGTTTGTCTGGTCCACATTTATCCTTCCAGACACTTGGATGTGATCCCCAGGCTTGATTGGGAAAAAAGATACAGGAATAACATCAGACATCTTAACCCATGGATGGATTAGCAGTCTAGACTGGGAAGAGCACAACTCTGTAAAGCAAAGAGGCTTTCTTGATTAAAGAGGAGCTGTCAGCCATACTATCTCAGAAAAAAAACACACATATATAAGTAGATAAATACTTGCTCTACTTCCATAACATGTATTGCACTGTTCACGTTTTGATTTTAGTTATTTTTCTACAGTAAAAAAAGAGAGAATCCTTCTTAGCATTTCCTATCTCAACTGTGGCTATTTTGAAGCCAATCCTGATGTCGTTTCCTCCCTTAGGGCCCATTCATACTTGTAAAACGCCAGCGCTTTTGGTAGCGTTTTGCTCAGGCGATTTTTTTTTTGCGTTGAGCGCGAAAAAAATCACCATTCACACTTGGCGATTTTTTTTTTTTTTAGCGATCGCTGTTAGCGCTTCTATTCTATAGCACTGAAACGGGATCGCCAGGAAATCGCCTGAAAATGATGCTGGCTACAAATTTGTGTTTGCCGATTTGCGTTAATCGCCGGTGATTAACGCAAATCGCCCAAGTGAGAACGGGCTCATATGATATTATTGCTCTAGCACTTTTAAAAGCGCAAGCACTTGAGCGTTTTTTTTTAAATCGCCGGCAAAACGCTCTAGTGTGAATAGGCCTGATTTGCCCGCCCTTCACTATAGAAAGTGCATTGTCTTAGCATGAGAAATATTGGCCAATCAGAGGAACAGAGTTGTGAGAGGGGAAACAGGAGGGAAAGAGGCTTTAGCCAATCATGCTTCATTAGTTAGTCTGAGGGGAAGTAGAGAAGCAAAAAAGGACAACCCAGCAAGCCCTGCAACTTCCTTTTTGTGTACCAAATTTTGTGTGTACCAAATAAGAGTCAGGTAAACTGGGGAATGATAATTTATCAACAAGAAAAGTAATAGTGATTTTAACTTTTGGATTGCCTGCTTAGCATCCTAATTACTTGTTTACCAGATAAAAATAAAGAATTGATTTTTGATTTTATACCTTCATCAATCAGGGCTTTTTCAATCAGGGCTTAATCATGTTTTAAAGCAAACCTGTACTGAAATATTCATGAGATATTCATTGTATGTATAGCATGGGCAGCATGGTGGCGTAGTGGTTACCGCTATTGGCTTGCAGCGCTGGGTCCCTGGTTTGAATCCCAGCCAGGACACTATCTTCATGGAGTTTGTATGTTTTCCCCGTGTCTGCGTGGGATTCTCTGGGCACTCCCCTAAAACCTACAGATAAGTTAATTGTTTTCTTCCTAAATTGCCCCTAGTCTACTATACATACACTACATGATTAGATTGTGAGCCCCTCTAATGCTGGGAATACATGATACGTTTTTGAGCCATTTAGATGGCTCAATTGATCATTTCCGACATGCCCGATCGATTCCGCGCTTGATTTCGCATAGGGAACAATGGGAAAAGAGAAAAACGAAGATTAGAGAATCGGGCGCGAAATTGAGGGGGGAATCGATCGGATGGCAGAATCGAGCAGCAAAAACGCACCGTGTATTCCCAGCATAACTGTCCCTTATGCTGGGAATACACGGTGCGCTTTTGCTGCTCAAGCAACAAGACAATACACTTTGTACAGCACTGTGGAAGATGTCGGCGCTATATAAATACTAAATCCTAATAATTTTTAGTACTAATGGCAAATTAAGCATTCGTAACATAGAACAGTCTCAAATTTTAATTTTTTTATTTTCAGTTTAAAGCTCTGTTCACATCTGCGTTTGGAGCCAAAAGGATCCGGTGAGCGGATCTGTTCTCTGCTTCACCGGATCTGGATGGCTCTGTCCGTGGCCCGGTTCACATAGTGAAAACTGATCTGATCAATGATTGATCGGATCTGTTTTCACTCAGCAAATACATACCTAATCTTCAGTAGCAGCTGGCGGTAGAGGCTTCCTCTACACAGCGCGTCATGTGACTAGGTTAGGTATGTATAAACCCTCCCTCACCCACCCGCCTGGCTGCTGCACCCTCCCTCACCCTACCGTCGCTCTGGTTCGCGTCGGCCCATGCCCCCATCCCCTGTGGAATGGTCCATTTCTTCACTAGTGTGAAGAAACGTTCTGTTTTACATTGCCGCAATGCTGCTGCATTTTTTTGTCCGGATCCGTTCTGCTAAGCAGACCGGTTCGGAAAATTAGGGCCTGCAGCAATTTTTAGGTCCGGGGATCGGAACGTACCGTATCCGTACGAACAGACGCATGTGAATGGACCCATAGGTTAACGTTGGATCCTTTCACATCTGTTCCGTCTGTACAGTATACGTTCCGGTTCCGATCCGGAAAAAAACGCTAATGTGAACCGGGTTCACATCTGTGTTTGGAGCCAAAAGGATCCGGTGACCAAATTCGGATGGCTCTGTCTGTGGCCCGGTTCACATAGTGAAAACAGATCTGATCAATGATTGATCGGATCAGTTTTCACTCGGCAAATACATCTTCAGTAGCAGCCGGCGGTAGATGCGTCCTCTTCTTCAACTGTGACTACACAGCGCGTCGGAAGCTCTACCGCCGGCTGCTACGGAAGATTAAGTATGTATATACCCTCCCTCACCCACCCGCCCGCCCGGCTGCTGCACCCTCCCTTACCCTCCCGTCGCTCAGGTTCGCGTCGGCCCATGCCCCCATCCCTTGTGGAACAGCCCGTATCTTCACTAGTGTGAAGAAACTTTTTTTTTTTTACATTGCCCCAATGCTGCTGCATTTTTTGTCTGGATCCTTTCCTCTAAGCAGAACGGTCTGGAAAAATTAGGGCCTGCAGCAAATTTAGGTCCGGGGATCGTAACGTATCCGTACCAACGGACACATGTGAATGGATCCATAGTTTACATTGGATCCTTTCACATCTGTTCCGTTTCTACAGTATACATTCCGGTTCCGATCCGAAAAAAAACATTGAGAATCGGGCCTAAGATATGAATTTTTAAACGGCAGCCTTGACATTTTGGTGTAAAATCTGCTTCAGCTTTAATACTGGGAAAACACGATGAGATTTTTCAGCAGATTTACTGTCTGATCGATTTTCCGATTGTTTTTCTGATCGATTTCCATTCACTTCCATGATAAATCGATCAGAAAAATGATCAAAAATCGATCGGACATGTCGGTCATCATCTATCGAACCATCTATCTGCCAAAAAATATCATGGTGTATTCCTAGCATAAAACAAACAACCTTATCAGCATTGTCTTCTAAACCAGATAAAAGTGATTTAAATAATATTTACATTTCAGGACATATGGGTGGGTGTATTATATATACCGAATATACTCGCATATAAGCCAAATTGATCCCACACTCATGTACTGCATCCTCGGCTGCCTCTTATGTCCCTGCACACCCCCGGCAACAGTGTGGAATCCAGCATTACAACTGACCTGTGTCCCCTGATAAATTGTAGCAGAGAGAGAGACCTCGTCACTGCTCCACGGACGGACAGTTTAAAACGAAGTTGCCGCTTCCTCTAGGGCTCCCCGCTGTGTCCATTTTCGTGGTAGCTCAGACTCACTTGCAGCTCTGGGGCTTCCCTTGTCTTTCTGTCCCGCTCCCTGTTTCTCAAGGCGCCAATAGATAGCGTCATATGAGACACAGCAAACGGGACAGAGAGGCAAGGGAATCCCCAGAGCTGCACCTGACTCTGATACACGCACTGCTTCTGAGCTTCCACGGAAATGGACACAGCGGGGAGCCCTAGAGGAAGCAGCAAAGTCTTTTGAACTGTGCGTCTGTGGGGCAGTGACGATGTGTGTCTCTCTCTCTCTCTCTCTCTGCTACAATTTATCAGGGGACACAGGTCAGTTGTAGTGCTGGATTACACTCTATGATGCCGTGGGGGTGCAGGGACATAATAGAGGGGGAGCAGCACATGAGTGTTGGATCATTGCACGATCCCTTACACAGGTCAGTCCCCTTGTGTTGGTGGTTACACGTCATGCCAGCCTGCCAGTCCTTCCGCTCAACATGTTGTTCCTTATTCCTATCCTGCTAGCCAGACACTCCAGTCCACCCTGCTTATTGTTGTCCCTGACATACCAGCTTACCAGTCCAGCCATACAAGCCTGCCAGTCCAGCCATACCAGCCTGCCAGTCCACATGTGTTGTCCTTCTCCCTAACCTTCCAGCCTGAACTTGTTGTCCATGTCCCGTTCATGCCTGCCTGCCGGTCCAGATGTGTTGTCCTTATCCCTATCCTGCTAGCCAGACCCTCCTTTTAATCACATGAATGGTTGAAATGGTACTGAACTCAGAACTTCCTTTCAATTTATGAAGCGGAGGGGGCTATACTGGGGGAGGGGGCTTGTATGCGAGTCAATCACTTTTTCCAATTTTTTTTAAAGGAAAAGTGGGTACCTCGGCTTGTATGCGGGTCGGCTTATATGCGAGTATATACGGTAAGAGCAAATCAGGGAGGGGAGAGATATCATATAAGAGCAAATCAGAAGAGCATGATATGAGTTGCATCCTGCTCTTCTGATTTGCTCTTACATGGTACATCCCTCCTATCAAGGTACAGCTTTTTGAATAAAGTCTAAATGGAATATAATTCCCTTACAGTACAGAATACATAGGTGTTTATATGTTCTTCTCCCCTGTTCTGTGGCTGCATGCAAGGAAAGGTATAGCAGCTGCCCCCCTACATAAATATAAGAAAAGCGTCTGGGAAAAAAGGGCCCAGGGGTTTGCCCGCTAGTAGAATATTGCTAAAATTAGCGATATTCTATTACTGAATTCCGATTGGTAATGTTTACCGATGGCTAAAACGAAACTATTCTCACACAGAACGAAGACCTTCCCTGCTGGTGCCTAACCCTAAGACCCCCCCCCCCCTCCCAGTGGTGCCTAACCTTACGATCCCCCATGATGGTGCTTAACCCGAAACACCGCAAATCCTCCCCCCCCCCCCCCTCTACTGCAAAGCCGCAATGTGCGGAAACGAGGTACATTTCGGCGCCTTAAAGAGAACCCGAGGTGGGTTTGAAGAATATTATCTGCATACAGAGGCTGGATCTTCCTATACAGCCCAGCCTCTGTTGCTATCTGAAACCCCCCTAAGGTCCCCCTGCACTCTGCAATCCCTCATAAATCAGAGCCACGCTGCTGACAAACAGCTTGTCAGAGCTGGCTGTGTTTATCTCTATAGTGTCAGTCTGCTGCTCTCCCCGCCTTCTGCAGAACTCCAGTCCCCGCCTACATCCCTCCACTCCCTGCTGATTGGAGGGAAGGGACGGGGGCAGGGACCGGAGCTATGCAGGAGGCGGGGGAGCAGCTGAGACTGACACTACAGATGTAAACACAGCCTCACAGCACGGCTGTGATTTATGAGGGACTGCAGAGTGCAGGAGGACCTTAGTGGGGTTTGGGATAGCAACAGAGGCTGGGCTGTATAGGCAGATCCAGCCTCTGTATGCAGATAACATTATTTAAACACACCTCGGGTTCTCTTTAAAGGAATCAGGCAAAATTATAGCAAATCCGATTTACTTACCTGGGGCTTTCTCCAGCCCCTCACAGCTGTCTGTCCCATGCTGACAGCTCTGTTCGCAGCCGCTGGCCCGGGGTCCCCACATAAGGCAGAGGACGACCTCGAGGTCGTCCTTCCTGGGTCTGAGTGAGGGCATTAAAACAAAGCAAAAAAGTATTTGGCTTGAGGAATGCCCTATAAAATATATGTAAGGGGCACAATTATAGTTTATCTCAGATCCATTTCAAGGGCAGCTTTTCCAAAGTTTCTATTCCCTCGTCAGTATTCTTTCACCTCACTTGAAATTCACTGAAAAGCAAGAGCACAAAGAGTTATACAGACGGCACAGTAAGACAAAAGGTCCTGCACATTGGCATTGCACATTAACTTTGAATCTGCATTAAGCATTAGTTAATTTTTTTTATCCCCCAACCCATTTAAAATGAAAGCCTTTGTATAATGTATTTCTGGTCATAACAACTTGCAGCTAGTTTCATAAAAGGGCTTTTGTTTCATGAATTTAAAGCAGAAAAAAAATTACATAAATAACTTTATTACTTACCACTTAATTTATTGATCTTTTGCCCTCTGATCCTTTAGTGTCAGTGTAGAAAAGTTGGTGTAAAAGTGTGAGATTGTTGCTGAGTGATTTGGTGAATGTCATGTTATAAAGCTATGAGCAGGTTGTCAACATGGGAGTGTTTGAACTGTAACTCGCCTTATGTCTAGTTCTGCACCACATTACATTTAGAAATTCGCTTCTATGATAAAAAAAGCAGCCTCTAAATTGGAGTACCTTATAAATTAAATTGATCACATGCTTGTTTATGAATTCTGCTGCACTTGAGTTAAAGAGGAACTTTAGCAAAAATGGGAAAAAAATAAATCAATACATTGCAAAGTGTGAAGTTAAAAAAAAAAAATAGAAGAGAGATCAAGAAATGATTGATATTCGCCATTTAATTTATTCATATCGTTTGATCCACAATCAGCCTGAACGTAATCACCTTTATTATTGGCAGACAAGACAGACAACACCAACTGTCTATAACCACTCCCCCTAACAATGGGATATGCTAAAAGGTTTTTTTTTATTTTTTTTTATCATTAATGATTATGGTAGGGTTTCTCATTAGGCAGTTGAGCTTAGAGGGGAGTATACATCTTTATAAGATAGCATACTAGGAGAGTAATGCCCCGTACATACACCAGATAAAACTTGGCCGATGATCACCTCTGTCAGAAATCCAGCTTGTGTACAGCAGCGCTGACCCTCTCGTCCGCTCTGCCAGCAATCAGCCCAGCAAATCATTTTGTCCAAGAATATTGCTCTGCCCACTTTCCCTTGCCCACTGCATGATGTCACTCTCTCACTGCTCTGTTGCTCCCCTGCTGCATAGGAACAGCCTGCCTTGAGAAGACTGTGTGCAGGGTTTACACATTTATAAAAGCTGTAAAAAACTTGTTTTGGATTTATAAAAATAGTTTAAAATTCCATTGAACAAGAATCTTTAAAAAAATTCCACTGAACAATGGAACATATGTGCATATCTGGTATTTATTCTTTTGTTTTTTTATTTGTGTTCAAATCTCTGCTTTTCCTATTCCGTAAGTCAGCACCTAATTCAATAAGGGGTTTTGGGCAAGACTCGCTTTGAGTCCGCCAGGAGAAAAGCGCTATACAAAAGAAGGAATTATTATTTCAAATGAGTATGAAATGAACTCCTATTTCACTTCACAATCCACCATAATAGTAATTGTTAAATCAACGAGAGTGTATGAAGTTGATACCATATATATTCTTGACTATAAGTTGAAAAATCTAAGTCTGACTGACTAAATTGAAGTACAGGAATTGACTTGTATGCAGGTCAGACCCAAATTCCTAATTTCCCAGGTCATCTCAAGACAGCACCCATCAGAGATAACCTCTCCAGCCCAATCTGGACAGGAATTTTGATAAAATATTCAAATTAGCCACAAGGTATATTTGTGCTGCAACCGACAGACACACTTAAAGAGACTCTGAAGCGAATTTGTTTTGCTATGTTTATCTTTTAATTAGCTTCAGAAGTCTCATCAGCGGTAAACCGTCGCATCCCCGCTGAAAAAACAGAGCTGTAGCTGTCTCTCTTGCCGTCAATCGCCAGGCGGATCGCCACCTCCCCCCGCCCCTCTCTGTGAAGGAAGAGTGAGAGGGGCGGGGAGAGGCGGCGGTGCACCGCGATAGACATTAGAAGAGGCAGAGCTAAAGCAGAGAGCTCTGCTTTTTCAAGAAGCGCCGGCCAGATCCCCCCCCCCCCCCCCCCAGGGATTTGGGGGGTCTGCAGCCCTCGTTTTTCAGCGGGTATGCGGCGGTTTTTGCGGCTGATGAGAGTTCTGAAGCGAATTAAAAGGTAAATGTAGCAATTTGTTTTCGCTTCAGACTCTCTTTAATTTCCTGTCCACTCAGGAGTAGGATCGCTGGGCTGGAGAGTGCTATCCATCGCAGATGGCAGGAGCAGAAGCCAGTGCATGTTCCCCTGTTATGCTGCAGATCAGAGGGAATGTGAGCGGGGACTGCATGGCTACTGGAACAGCCTGGTGTCTTCAGATTTGGAGCCATGGCAGACCCTGCCCACCACATGGCTTGCCCACCACATGGCCTGCTGCCTCTCTCTCTCTCTCTCCTTTTAATGTAGACTGCCGCAGTGGCCAGCATGCTTTAAAGGAACACTGTAGGGGGGTCGAACTTACCCGGGGCTTCTAATGGTCCCCCACAGACATCCTGTGCCCGCACAGCCACTCGCCGATGCTCCGGCCCCGCCTCCAGTTCACTTATGGAATTTCAGATTTTAAAGTCTGAAAACCACTGCGCCTGCGTTGCCGGGTCCTCTCTCCCGCTGATGTCACCAGGAGCGTACTGCGCAGGCCCAGTATGGTGGTCCCCTATCACCAATACCCACACCTGAAAGGGGCCCATCTCTATCACCCATATGAGAGGCAGGCCTCTTTGGGGTGAGGAGGAAATATCTTATAAAATGGTGGCTGCAATGAAGGGGTGTCAGGATGGGACAAAATACTGGCCACACTGATAAGGGAAAGTGGAGCTGGGGGACTGATCCTGGGTGCAATTATCACTTCTTGGTGGGGGGAGGGGGGCAGGCAGATTTAAGTCACACTGATTATCGGGGTGGGGGTGGGGGTGGGGGTTGCAGGAGCAGAGGGACAGATACTGGGGAGGATGGTAGAACTGGCCACACTGATTATGGGGGAAGAGGAGACTCTGGCTGGACGAATTACCTGGGTTGTTGGGGGCAGCTAAATGCTGCACTTGAAGGGCCAGAAGGGATTACTGGCAGCAATGCTTTATGCAGTGCAGCCCCTGGTAATACAGCCGTTAACAACTCCTTGTCCCTGAGTGCAGCCCTTAACTTTGCTGAATAGATTTATATTTGAGTCATTAAAAAAATTGCAGCTTAACCACTTGATGACTGAGGGTTTTTTCCCCTTGTGGACCAGAGCAATTTTTACCTGTCAGCGCTCCTCCCTTTCTTTCGCCAATAACTCAATTACTACTAATCACAGCGTAATGATCTATATCTTGTTTTTCTCGCCACTAATTAGGCTTTCTTTGGGAGGTACAGTATGCTAAGAATTATTTTATCCTAAATGCATTTTAACATGAATAATAAGAGAATTGTTTATTGCAACGTTTAAAGAATTTCCCTAGTACAATGTATGGCGCCAATATTTTATGTGTAAATAAAGGTGCATTTTTTTTCAGTTTTGCGTCCATCACTAATTATAAGCCCATAAATTAAAAATTAATTGTAATATACCGCCTTGACATCAATTTTAAAAAAGTTCAGTCCCTAAGGTAACTACTTATTTTTTTTTTTTTTTTGTATGTAACATTTTTTTCCCCCCTCCCTATAGCAAAAAAAAAAAGTTTGGGTACTATGGGAAGGTGTGGGAGGGAAATGGTTAATAATAAAAGTCAGTGTGGGGATTTTTATTAAATAAAAATGAAATTTTGGTGTAATATACTATTTGGCCACAAGATGTCCTCCGTCATTTCCGATTCACGTACCTAGGCACGTGAATTGGAAGTAATGTGTGCCAGTGTAACAACAGGAAGATACAATGAATGCTGGCATCTCGTAACGCCGGTATTCATTGAATCGATTTTTAACATGTTTATCTCATGAAGTTGGATGCCAGATAACCACCCTGGCGTGCTATATATTTTGCCAGGGTGGCTGCGCAGCGTTTTTTTTTTTTTTTTTTTTTAAATCCTGTAGCTAGCCTAGCGCTAGCTACATGATTCCCCCCTCCCTGCAGCGTCCCTCCCACCCCTCCGATCGTCTCCGGCGTATATGCCCGTAAGGAAATCCCGTTCTGAACGGGATTTCCTTTAGGGCTTTTCCCGTCGCCATGGCGATGATCACGATGACGTAATTGACGTCATCAAGGTCGTGATGTCACAGGGAGTCCCGATCCACCCCTCAGTGCTGCCTGCCACTGACTGCGCATGGTGTCTCGGGGGCTGTTACGCGGCGGGTAGCGGTGCATCGGCAGCGATCGTCCCCAACACGCAGCAAGCAAAGTGCTTGCTGCGTGTTCTAAACAAAAATTATGAAAATCGGCCCAGTGAAATCTCAAGATTTCGTGTCTCAAGAACAATTGTTTGTTCCCTTGGGCCTCAGACATTTATTCCTTCATTTAGATGCTGTTCTCCACATCTCTGCACCATTGGGAGTGGGCCTTGTTTTACAATTCTAGGAGCATTTTTTATGTTCTCTACATTAAAAAAAAAATCCTGGTGAACAATTTTATGCTGCCTTCTATGCTGTTTCCTCTACTCATTGTGATAGACTTCCATGATTATGTGGAACGGGGAAGTCCCTGATAGGAACTTTGTCATATGCACTTTCATTAAAATGGACACAACACACTTTGTCACGATGCGACTGATTTTCATGATTCTGTCCTGGTGTATGGAAAAATGTGGGGAGCAGAGATTTTTTTTTGCAATGGAAAGTAATGGAGAAAAAAGTAAAGGATAGATGTGAACCGTCCGTTTGAAGTCTGCAGTTTGATCCATCAAGACTCAGTGGACATAGTGTGTACAAGGTTCTTGAACGGGACAGTTGAACTAGATGTGGGATATTGTGGTTTTCAGATCTTTAAATGTGTGTGAGATCTCCTGGTTTGTTTGATGGGAGTTTTGTACCAATGCAGTTATTTTATAAGCATTTTTTTGGATTTGGCTGGATAAGGAGCACTTAGTAATTCATATAAAAAAGAGCATGTTTCTCTGTAAGTATTTGCTAGTTTACTTTCTCAGGATTGTCTGTAGCTCAGAGGATCATCAGCTATCTGGTGGACCTGATAATGTCTGTACACTGAGTGAGATGCTTTCTATTAGTTTAGTACCATTGATTTAAAGGGAACCTTAACTGAGAGGGATATGGATGTTTCCTTTTAAACAATAACAGTTGCCTGGCAGCCCTGCTGATCTCTTTTGGATGCAGTAGTGGCTGAATCACACACCTGCAACAAGCATCAGAGCACCCGATCTGCATGCTTGAGGGGCTGTGGCTGAAAGTATTCGAGACACAGTATTAGCAGGATAGTCAGGCAACTAGTATTATTTTAAAAGGAAAAATCCTTATCCTTCTCAGTTTAGGTTCCCTTTAAACTTTGTTAGCCTCCTTGTCAATTCTCCTTCCTTCATTAACCCTTTCCAATCTTATGTTAGACATCGACCTTTTCTTCCATAGGTCCAATGTCTGACATATGTAGGACATGCCGCTAGATGTTCGCTGGTGCTGGATGAAATTCAGCACTGTATCAGCTCCTTCAGGTCAAAGTATTAGACAAAATCTGATACTTTGTTCACCGCCGACCCCATCTTCTGCCACTGCTCCATGGAATATAAATATTACATTGGTGCATTTTAGGTTGTCACTAAGGGTGCCATTGCTGGATGTAGTCCGGCATTGCGTCCCCCTATGTTGATCAAAGTGTTGGGCAAAGTCTGACACTTTGGTCCCCTCCAGCACCACACAGCGCGGAGTAATTACAAAATTACACTGGCATGGTGTTGTGCTATATGACGTGAACTGGTGCTGTCCTGTCCCCACCCCCTCCCCCTGATGCTGGGCTGTCTCCTCCCTCTAGAGTGATTTGGATTGCAGGCCATTAAACTTCTTTAAAAACGCTCAATTATGTGGGCTATAAAGCTATGACTTCACTAACACTCCTAAGTTGCCATTAATTGCTATCCTGTTTTAAATGTATTTCAGCCTTTTTTTCACAGCAAATTGCACAGGAAAAGTGGTTGCTGTGTGTGGGTTTTTTTCTGTGAGCTAGCTTGGGAACTCTTCAGGGCAGAATGTGCTGCAAGTTAGAAGCCACATCGTGGGTCGGCATTTGTTTTTTCCCATGAGTATATCTATTTATCACCTGCTGTGTGTTGGTGTGCCTCAAGGTTCCATTCTTGCACCCCTTCTCTGTCTACAGTCATTGCCTGGGACAATAATTTAATTCATCCAGTTTTCAGAACCCTTTTTATGTTAATGGCATCCAAATCTACACTCTGAAGAAGCTGGTTTAAACCAGCGAAACAGCTGTCAGGCTCTTTCCACCCCCACTGCTGTGTACCTGCTATTTCCCCCACCGGAATAAAGGAATTTTAAGAAGCGGTGCCCCTTCTTTTTGTCTTCAACTCTGCTGCATCCAAATCTACATCTTAGTTCTAACCTATCGAGACTCGTACTGTCTGCTGTTTCCACATTCATGTCATCGTGTTTTTTGTAAAACAAAATGCATCTTTCTTCCATTTATTGTGCTCCCCTACCCGTAGTCACTCAAATCTTCGCTCCTACTGCCCACTGATTAATGTTTGACACTAATGCTCGGTACACTCCATGCAATTTCCTCTAAAATCGATGGGTCAAATGGATAAATTCCGACAGGAGACATACATAGAAACGATTGAAAATCAGATCGGACCTGTTGGAAATTATCGACTTGAACCATCGATCTGATGGGAAATTGCATGGTTTGTATGAACATAAGATCTTTTAACCTTTGTTTCGCCTTATGAACTACCTCCTTACCTAGAGTGTCCACCTTACTCGCCTCTAGATTGTCTGTGCTCAATTTGAGGGCTTGTTCTTTCGCCTAGAATTTATTTTATCTATAGTACATTATTCTATCATATGAATTTGTACTTGTATTGCTGGATTTTATTACTAGGGCTGTGGAGTCGAAGTGTATGAGCAATTTTTGGGTACCTGGAGTCAGTTTTATAAACTGAGGAGTCGGAATCAAATGATTTTTGTACCCACTCCATATCCACGCTAGGGCTGTGGATTCGGAGCAATTTTGGGTACCTGGAGTCGGTGGTTTCAATAAACTGAAGAGTCTGAGTTTGATGATTTTTGTACTCCACAGCCCTGGTTATTACACCATGCATGTTCTATATATGTATTTTCTACATGTATATATGTATTTTCTACTTGTGTTGCTGGATGTTCTGATTTTATGGTCTCCTCTGTTGTCTTCTGTACAGTGACATGGAAGATGATGGTGCTTTATAAATAAAAATTAGTGTATAATAATGAACCAGTTTAGCTTATGCTGACCATAGTGTACACTGAGCTAGTTATGCTGTAGGCAGTATTTGAAGTTTAAAGTGACTCTGTAACAAAAATTACGTTTTTTTCTACCATCCTACAAGTTCCTAAACCTATTCTAATCTGTTCTGGCTCACTGCAGCACTTTGTACTATCACGGTCTCTGTAATAAATCAATGTATCTTTCTCCTGTCAGACTTGTCGGCCTGTGTCTGGAAGGCTGCCAACTCTTCCGTGCTGGTCTGTTCCTCTATGCACACTCCAGTGTGTGTTTTATTTACATAAGCCAGCAGCTTCTCTGCTATCTTATCAGTGATAGAAGAGTGCTGGATAAAAATCCTCCTCTGTTAGGCTGTGAAAGTAGCTGGCTGACACATACTGAGGAATTACAAACACAGGCACAGGCAGAGCTGTCTGCAGGAAGCCTGTAATGTTCAGTGCATGAGAGAAGAAGGGGGCAGAAGGTAAACACACAAATGATCTTTTGAGATTCAAAAGGAAAGCTGTATACAGCCTGCTTGTGTATGGATGTATTTTCTATGTGTGGACATACTGTACATCAATTCCTGTTTTGTTGGCCATTTTGCTTGTTCATAAACAAACTTTTAAAAACTGTTTTTGACTACTTTTAATGCGGCGGGGAGCGGCGAAATTGTGACAGAGGGTTATAGGAGATGTCCCCTAACACACTGGTATGTTTACTTTTGTGCGATTTTAACCATACAGATTCTCTTTAATGCTGACTGGGGATTGCAAATTATTCAAAGTTAATGTAAATTATATGCAAATTGATGTAGCTTGTAAATTGGCCAGTGAAATTCAGCAACCTAAAGGTGGGTACACACATCAGATAAAAGTCTTTGGAAAATGAAAGATCACACAAGATCTCATACACACCTTGTTTAACAGACATTCATCTGCAGATCAGACAATTATCTGCAGATCTGAAGATCCATCCTGTTGTATCTGATCTGCAGATGAATGTCTGTTAAACAAGGTGTGTTTGAGATCTGCAGATATCCTAGACTATGAATGCATGTTTTAGAAACTGATTTTTTGCGGGAACTGATCTTTTGCGTGTGTACAATCTTTGTGTGCAGCATCTTACAAAGATTTGTATCTGATGCGGAGTTCAGCTCAATAAAATAGACTGTGTAGTAGGGCTGCACGATTTTAGGGAAAAATCGAAATTGCGATTTTTCTCTCAGAAATTGCAATTTCGATTTTTCCCCGATTTTTTTTTTTTTTTTTTTTTTTTTTTTTTTTCTTTCAAATGCTGGGGGGGGGGGAGAGGTTGGTCCGCACTGCCCGGTCCTGTCCGTAATACTTTGCGTGCGCGGATTGGCCAGAAGCAGTGAATATGTATGAGAGTTAATGAGCGGGGAAGGGGGGGCGGATCCGCTCCAGCAAGCGGCCGGGCACATGCAGCATTACCAATCACTGGCTAGCGATTAAATGACGGCAGCGGTAGGCGGAGCTGTATGCTCTGTACAGCTCCGCCTACCACTGCCGTCATTCCATCGCTAGCCAGTGATAGGTAATGCTGTATGATGTGCCTGGCCGCTCGCTCTAGTGGATCCGCCCCCCGCCCCCCGCTCATTAACACTCATACATATTCACTGCTTCTGGCCAATCCGCGCACAGCGGGGCCAGAAGCAGTGAATGATTATGAGCGTTAATGAGCGGGGGGCGGATCCACTAGAGCGAGCGGCCAGGCACATCATACAGCATTACCTATCACTGGCTAGCGATGGAATGACGGCGGTGGTAGGCGGAGCTGTACAGAGCATACAGCTCCGCCTACCGCTGCCGTCATTCCATGCTAGCCAGTGATTGGTAATGCTGTATGTGCCCAGCCGCTCGCTGGAGTGGATCCGCCCCTCGCTCATTAACTCTCATACATATTCACTGCTTCTGGCCAATCCGCGCACAGCGGGGCCAGAAGCAAAGTATTAAACAGCAGACCGAAAAAACCGATGGTACTGACGATCAGCAGATCGTCTTGCCACGAACCGCGGTTTCGGTTTTAAACCGAAAAACCGTGCAGCCCTACTGTGTAGGTATGCTCTCATGATGGACGGGGGTAAAATTGGTCTGTGAACTTTCATTTTCCAAAGACTTTTATCTGATATGTGTACCCGCCTTTAGAGTTTGGACTAAATGGAGGGGAGGGACAGCAGAAATAGGTCATCAATTAAAAGAAAATTGAATTGCAATTATCCAGATAAAGGTAGCCATACACTGGTCGATTTGCCATCAGATTCGACCAACAGATAGATCCCTCTCTGATCGAATCTGATCAGAGAGGGATCGTATGGCTACCTTTACTGCAAACAGATTGTGAACCGATTTCAGCCTAAAACCGTTCACAATCTGTTGTGGTGGTGGTGCTGCCGCCGCTCCCCCCGCCCGCATACATTACCTGCTCCGCCGGCGCGACTCCCGGGTCTCTCTCCGCTCTTCGTCTCCGCTCTGGTCTCCGGCTCCAGCATGCTTCACTTCTTCCTGCCCGGCAGGAAGTTTAAACAGTAGAGCGCCCTCTACTGTTTAAACTTCCTGCCGGGCAGGAATAAGTGAAGGCATGCCGGAGACCAGAGCGGAGACGAGCGGGGGCAGTCGCGCCGGCGGAGCAGGTAATGTATGCGGGCTCTATTGCGTCGGTCGTCGGGCACTCGAACGCCGCTAGCGATGCACTCTTTACCCGCGCGCGATCGACGGTAATTTTCCGCACGGCGCAATCGACGGGATCGGACGAAATGAATCGAAATTCGGCGTGTAGCGCGAACGATTGGCAGCAGATTCGATCCCAGTGATCGAATCTGCTGTCGAAACGGCGGTAAATCGGGCCAGTGTATGGCCAGCTTAATCTGACTTAGTTAATTGCGCTCTGCCACTAAACAAGGCTGGATGCAACTCATGAAGTTCCTCTACAGACAGATCAGACTGACTCTCGATAAGCTCTTCAACAATCATTTGGTGCATCAGAAGTCTGTCTTATAATGCTACTTTTCACAGGAAAGATAGACGCTGGCTAGTCTTGAGATCCCAGAGCTAATTAGTCTAATGTAAGAACCAGCAGGCATATTATTTAGATGCTGACCAAACACTGAGTGGAGATGAAATAATTGTGTGCAGCCTGTTTTATATTCACAAAGCAGGATATCAAGGCCTTGCCACAGACTTCCTGAAATACTCCTGCTCATGTAGCTGAAGGAAAATGTTTCACCTCCCAGGCTGCACAGCACACTCCGCTGACAGATTCTCTGGGCAGCTGTAGTGGCAAAGAGATTATGCCAAGAAAGTGGCACAGAAATGTCGCTATAAAGTTAGCAAAAATAAATCTGGGCTTGAACCTGCCACAGTATGTCTCTTCGAGTGCTAGTCCTTATTGTTTCTTTAGCATGTACAGTTACCACACATGCTGATACGCTCCATTACAGAGAGAATTACACTGGTCGATTTGCCATCAGATACACCAACAGATAGATCCCTCTCTGATCGAATCTGATCAGATAGGGATTATATGGCTTCCTTTACTGCAAACAGATTGTGAGTCGATTTCAGCATGGAATCGATTCGCCATCTGTGAAGCTGCCGCCGCCACCCCTGCATACATTACCTGATTCGGCAGGCGCGAGTCCCGATCTCCGCTGTCTTCTCCGCGCTCGGCTCCAGCTTCACTTCACTTCCTGTCCGGGGAAGTTTAAACAGTAGAGGGCGCTCTACTGTTTAAACTTAATGTCGGGACAGGAAGAAGTGAAGCCTGCCGGAACCCAGCGGAGAAGGTGACAGTGGGGACACGCGCCGGCGGAGCAGGTAATGTATTGCTGCTAGCGTCGGTCGTCGGACATTTGAAAGCCGCTATCGATGCACTCCCGACCCGCCGGCAATAGAGGGAAATCTTCCGCACGGACCGATCGACGGAAATCGATCGTTCGGTCAGTGTTTGCACTGATCACAGTGATCGAATCTGCTGTATATCGGCGGGACAATCGTTAGGTGTATGGGCCCCTTTAAAGAGAAACCGTGACCAAGAATTGAACTTCATCCTAATCAGTAGCTGATACCCCCTTTTACATGAGAAATCTATTCCTTTTCACAAACGAATCATCAGGGGGCTCTGTATGGCTGATATTGTGGTGAAACCCTTCCCACAAGAAACTCTGAGGATCATGGTACTCCTGGCAGTTTCCTGTCTGTGAACCTTGTTGAATTGTGGGAAATAGCGGTTTACAGCTGTTTCCAACTGCCAAAAAAGCAAGCAGCAGCTACATCACCTGCCAGCAGTAAAAATGTCACCATGTGATAAATGTCAGAATGTAAATCAGGGATTTAAAAGATTTTACAATGGGGAAAACACGGACTAAATCATTTATACATAATTGTTGTAAAAATGAAGCACTTTTTTATTACATTTTCACTGGAGTTCCTCTTTAAACATCTTTTATCCACATTTCCACACAAGAATTTAGTACAGTTGCATACAACCAGGTTTATTATAAAAGAAAATGCCTATGTTCCCTTCAGCAGTTGTTTTATTCCCTAATGCAGCCACCGGAAGCCCCTGGCATGATGTGGTGATGCTGCCTGCTAGGTGCTGACCTGGACCCATCCATACACAGTCATAATGCGGTGCAGATGTAGGGCTTACCAGAAATTGTAGTATAACCAGGGCTGTGGGGTTGAAGGAGTTGAAGCAATTTTTGGGTATTTGGAGTTGGAGTCGGGGAGGAAAAATGCACCAACTCTGACTCCTAATAAAAGTAAACTTTAATTAAAAGAGAAAGAGAAAATATAACATTTTCTATTTCTCAGATAATAGTCATCTATATCTGCTATAATGAAGCAGTCACCGTGAATAAAAAGTGCGTCTTATAGTCCGAAAAATAAGGTACTCCAAAAACAAAACGGTGCAATGCGTTTCACGGGTATATTCCCGCTTCCTCAGGCAATAAACAGGTAGGAGTGCACAGTATAGTCTCAAGGTCACGATAAGCACCTCTGTGACAGAGGTGCTTATCGTGACCTTGAGACTATACTGTGTACTCCTATCTGTTTATTGCCTGAGGAAGCTGGAATATACCCGTGAAACGCGTTGCACTGTTTGTTTTTGGAGTATATAAATAAATCCGTTGTTATAAAAACTGACGGTATCCTGTCTACTTCGGGGCGGCGAGTCCACCACCACCTCCTGAAGATTTTTAAGCTTTTTAGTACTTTTTATCCTGTTGGCGCCTCTGTTCACTCTTACATTATCAATATCCACCCCTGGTGGAGGGGTCGATCCCCATTTTTTTCCCTTATCTACAGAGAGCGACTTTTAATCCTGAGTGAGGACAGGTCTAATCTCCTCACCTGCCTGTACAGTGGTTCCCTATGCGGTAACCCACACTTGTGAGTGTATATACTATATACTTTTCATTTCCACCCCATTGTTTTGCTTACTACACTATATTGGGCTCTCGGTGTCCCCCCTCTTCTTTAATGTGTAATAGAGGAAGAATCCCATCCTTCTCCTGCAGAGTACCTGCACATCACCATTAGATGTACAGTTAAATTGCCTAGGGTCCATTCGATGTTCTCGGATGCTGTTTGCACCCTCTTCAAGTACTCTTACCAAAGACTAGTTTTGATTTCTATTTAACAGATAATCTATAGCTATATACTATGTTGAGTTAAAATGTAACTCTGGTGTATATAAAAACAGATATATGCTAATGCTTAAAAGTTTGAATACCTCAACACATAGTTTAATAAGATTCACTGGAACCCTGTATCAGCTGCGTTTGTTCGGTTCCGGTGTATAGATCTGCTCTTTGCAGAAAATGGTCCTGGCCTTTTCTATATCAGATATAGCAAAGGTAGAAGCCCTTTTCTGCAAGGTGGCAGGGCTACACGCTGAAACCCGGCTGATATGGGGCTCTGGTGACTCTTATTATACAGACAACATACTGGGGCATTCACATTGACAATGACAGGCCAGGTTTGCTGACAGGGTTAAGTGTCAGCTTCCTGGCCTGGTGCTTTATTCCCCAAAACAGATGCCATCTTAAAGCTTTTAAATTCCTCAGGGCTGTGGAGTCGGAGTTGGAGTCGGAGTAGGGGCAATTTTGGGCACCCGGAGTTGGAGTCGGAGTCGTGGTTTCAGAAACTGAGGAGTCGGAGTCGCATGATTTTTGTAGAAAATCCACAGCCCTGTTAAGTATTAGACTAAGGAGTCGGAGTCGAGGAGTCGGAGTCTGAGCAATTTTGGGTACCCGGAGTCGGAGTTGGATTCGTGGTTTCAGAAATTGAGGAGTTGGAGTCGGAAGATTTTTGTACCGACTTCACAGCCCTGAAATTCCTAAGCATTGGCAGTGATCTAATGCCTTTTATGTCACATACTTTCAATCAACAAGATTGTAATATGCATATTAGAGGAGTCCGTAGAATCCTAAACCTTGGAGGTGGAGGATTTTTGTACCGACTCCACAGCCCTGGGCTGGACTGTAAAGGTAAAGGCCTCACCACATTTATTTATTTTTTTGCATTTACACCTGATTTAACTTGGGACTGCAAAATGATTTCTCTAGCATATAGTCCAAATAGTATTTCATTTTTAATTCAAAGTTAGACCTAAAGTCCCTTACTTTATCTCAGAGTAATAATTATTAAATTATTTAATTGGGCAGTGTGGTGCTGTTTTTTTGAGTACTGATACTTCTTGTGGTTTTGTAGAAGTCTGCCTGCCATGATGATCTTTATTGTAGAGCACTGTTTTGCCACATACCTGGAACAAGCATAAAGTCAGAGGAATCAGAGAACGTCTTGTCTGGATACTTGGACTTAGTGGCTCAAATTATGTGGGGCAGATGGTCAGCATGACAGCCAGTAATCTAGTATTTTGGAAAAGACAGTCATCAGAGGCTTTAGGTACTTTCTTGCCTGCTTAGCTTCCCTTAAAAAATAAAAGCGGTGTTGCTAGGCAGTAGTGGCGTTTCTAGCCTTTTTGTCACTCCAGGCAAGAAAACTTGTCATTCCCCCCCCCCCCCCCCCCCCCCAAACAATAAAAATCACACACACTATAGAACACTTTGCTTTTGAGCATAAGAGGAGTAGAATGGAGGGAGGAGGGGTAGTAAAGGGTCAGAATTGATTACATGGATGAGCAGAAAGATATGAGTGGAATAGAGGCATAGTGGATAGCAGTATTATATTTTGGTGCTAAGTCCTAGGTTTGAACATTGGCCAGGGAAAAATCTGCGTGTTTCTATCTTCCCTGGATTACATTCAGAGACTTCATATTCTCCTACATCCCAAAAACATACGAAGTCATCAGCTGGTTTTCCCCAAAACAGTCCTATAATGCAAATATTACACTATAACTATTGTAGGGATTAGATTGTGAGCTCTTCTGAGAACAGTCAGTGACATAACTGTGATCTGTAAAGTGCTGCAGAAGATGTCCGTGCTATATAGATACATAATAGTATGGTAGACCATTAGACTTTGACTATGGTAGAGATTACAAACAAACAAACACTCAACATTTATATTGTGCTTTTCTCCTGGGGGACTCAAAGCGCCAGAGCTGCAGCCACTAGGACATGCTCTTTTGGCCAGTAGCAGTGTTAGGGAGTCTTGCCCAAGGTCTCCTACTGAATAGGCGTTGGCTTACAGGAGGAGCCGAGATTCGAACTAATAATAAAC